>NC_051271.1:17846796-18146796 GCF_015220745.1 Sebastes umbrosus
AAGACAATAGTAAAAAAAAAAACACATCAATTAAACAAAGTAAATCTTAATAAAACTATTTGCATATAAATATATACATATTTTTTTATTTAACCTTTATTTAACCAGGTAGTACTCACTGAGATTAAGAATCTATTTTGCAAGAGAGACCTGGCCAAGATAAGCAGCATTTAAACATACATTAAAGTTTCAGATGCCACAACATAAAACAAATGCAATATAAATACATAGCATAATATCATACTAAACACATTAAAATCAAGTGTTTGAAGCAAAACGTTAAAGTGAAAATATTCAGAAAAAAAGTTCAAGTAAATTCATCAAAAGTAATCAGATTTCCCAGTTTCAGTTTATATTCTAAGCTGTCTGGACAAAGATGAGGAAGATTTCAGTGGAACCATGCTAGTCTCAACATGCAGAGATCCACACACACCGCAGAGCACCACAAGTGCTTGTGCATGCAAGAGATTGACCATGTACAGACAGGTGACAAATTAACCTTCATCCTACCAACCTGTTTAACATACAAGGATGCCGACTCCTGGCCCCCTGATAGTGTGTGATATTAGGACCCATGCATGGCAAACATTTTATCCATCTATTCTATTTTATCTATTTAAACTGCATAGGCTGCAATTGGGTGCTTTTGATTGGCGTCTCCAATACATTGGTCTTTTTAAAACAGAAAACAATTATGTGAAGTCATTAGGAATAAATTGATTGACAAAGTCGTAAAAAATTGGATTGATAGAATAAAGCACCTGTTAAATATGACAAAAAATAGACCTCTGGGGTCTGTTGGTAAAGTGAGGGAGGGGTACTCCAGCGAATTAGTGTTGCATTTCGCATTAACTTGGGAAAGCTTCTCCAGAGCCACAGAAGATCTTATGAAACTGTTTTTTTCACATCTTCATCATCATAACGTTTATTTAACTAGGAAGTCACATTGACATTAAAACCTCTTTTACAAGTGAGACCTAGGCAAGACAGGGTCAAATAGCAGCATCCAACACATGACAAGACAACAACTTTGAATCATGGCTGCAACAAAAGGTATGACAAAAAGCATTACATCATACGCTGCAGTAACAGGGTGGCACGTTGGTCATGTGTTTATTTAATTGAAGCAGCTAGCAGTGACCACTTCCTTAAGTTTAAAATCATTTAAAGAGATGACGGTCTCAAGTTTGAGTTGGCCTGCAGATGGTTCCAGTCAGAGTCTGAAATTTACTTTTTTCACTTCCTGCCACTGTGGCAGGCAAGTATTTTTTTTTTTGTCTGCCACTTTTGATATCTATGCGCTTAATGAAGTAATAACATTTTAGATCTGTTTTCATGTTCAATATATTTCACATAAAAAACATACATGGTTAATTCCAGTGTTCGAATTACACCACAGCTTCTGGGAGAGCCTTATTTGTCGGGGGTTGGAGGGTACTGTACACAGTACTGTACTATACTTTGTTATTGTCATCTATAGTAGTTATCTGCATAAAAACACACAATTCAAACAATAAAGATTATTTAAATATTTGCCTTGATTAAAACATAATTCCCTCTTTAATCTCTATTTTCTATTACTATGAAAACATCTCTATTAAACAATTGGATTTATTCAAGTTTCTCGCCAAAACCTTTATTTTCAGAGATTACATTTGAACATATCATGATAACGTTGTAATTTACCTTCGCCCAATAGTCAAACGTCTCACAACAATAACTCCATGGCACCTCAGTTAACGTTAGTAGCTTCGTTATGTATCCAATCAGAACTGTGCTGCCCACCGGCTGCTAACAGGTAACGTTACTAACTCTCCTCCTGCTGATTTCAACACGGATTTGTTGTTCACAGTGTCACATTTTCAGGGAAAAAATCGGGTGCGTCGCCTCAGGTTTAGTAGCACCATGCTTTTGAGCGCATTTTTTTCCTCTCCACCTTGGCTCCAGTCCCAAACAAACTGAAACATGATATAGCGTGCGTATGCGTCATTGTGCAGTGTAACTGTTGGAAAGCATTGAAGAGGAATTGATTGACACAGAGACATGACATGCCAAGGAATCATACAAGTAGGAACCGATTCTCTAATGCCATCACTAGCGTTTTCCCTGTCTGCCAAAGTGATGGATAGCCTGATGATTTTATCTGCCACTGCCAACAATTTACCCGCATTTGGCGGGTGGCAGAGGCTAATTTACGACCATGTTTCCAGGACCAAGGACCGAAGTGGAACAGGCTTGTTTTGCCAGCTTCTGCACTGATAGAAGGAACCTTAACCCGAAGCCATTTGAGTGACCTAAGATTCTAACTGTTTTGCAGAAATACAAACTTCCGGCTTACGTAAGTAGGAAAATTGCCAGAGATGATCTTATAGACTAAAATGCACCAATGTTGTAACCTCTGCAGAGTGAGAGCCTTTTAAAACCCACCTTCTCACAGACAGGTTAGGGTTTAGGGTTAAATGATGATCAACCATGTTTTGAATGATGGTAAAAGGTTTGATAGTCATCAAAATGCAGCAAGTGCCAATGACTTATACTTCTTCTGTGACACTGGAAAATCTACTGAAGCATTTCGGTGTTTTATATGTATAAATGCCACTACTGTTTCTACTGCTTTTAACTGTGTCCTTTTCCAACATTTAAACTGCATGTCCTGTTTTATGTTTTTGTTCTGATGTATTTTAGGAAGCCTTCTGTAACTCCTTGGCCAGGGACAACAGATGAAAAAATATCCTTTTGGCTAATTCTGTCATTTTTTATACTATGTGTATTTATTAATTTTGCACTGTCCCTTGTCAAATAAACCAAACTATAAAACCTTTTACCATCATTCAAAACATTGTTGATCATCATTTAACCCTAACCCCAGCGGGTTTTAAGAGGTTAAAGGAAAAAAACTTGAATATATGAGTGGAGAAACATAACAAATCCAGATGTTGAATGGTTTAATGAGTATGAAAATGATGTGAATTAGATGCTTCAGCCTTCAAAGTCACCATATCTCAACCCAAGTGAACACCTATGGGAGATTTTGTGACTGACGTGCTCAATATAGCACTCTCAACCACCATCATCAAAACACCAAACCTTCTGGAAGAACAGTGTTCGTCGCTCCAGTAGAGCAGAGACTTGTAGAATGTGATGGTGGCCAAACTTAGCTTTTCACCACTTGGCATACAAGCATAAGGCAGTTAATATGCGTCTGTGCAGCACAAGTACACTCTTGGTGTGCAGTTAAAACACAGAAGCCCACTGAGTGCATGTAAGTGACACAAAGTCACTCAGCCAGTTAAGTTTTGGCTGCGGTGCCCAGTGCCTCCTGCCTCCTTCCCATTGCCCCACTATCTGTTTTAACGGATGTTGTTGCCACTTTGTCCCATAGGGCATGGACTACTAACAGAGTTTTTCCACTGACTGACTCCAATTGTTGGCTGAGTGCCACAGAGGGAGAGAGGGAAAGAAAAAGAAGACAGAAAGATTGATAGAAAGAAAGAGATAGAAAGGAGCAGGGTCTCATTCCTCTGGCACCATGAATAGACATGAGGTAGTCCCACTGAAACAGCTTCAATGACTCCTTTTAGGGACATTACGCGTTTTGGAAACGGTCGGCTGGCTCTTTTCAAGGCCAGAGATCCTCAATCACGACGAAGTCTTTAGTTGTCCTGGGAATTCATTGATAACTATCTTAGAGGTCGCTCATCTTGCTTTCATCCTGCATTAGTACTGCAGTGCTTGCTGCAGCACACTTATTCCAGCCTCAAGAGTTGTAAGAGCAGAACAAAGGGGTCTCTAAACCCGTGGTTACTAAACTGCTCCGTTTGAGAGCCAACAACTTCACTAAATAAAACCAAACAAAATCTCTCCCCACACAGTGAAAGCTTTTTGTGCTACCGCAGCAGAAGTGTCAGAAATGGTGGGAGTCTAATGGTTACATCTGTAATAAGGCAGGTGGCAACATTAAAAATCAGCAGTAATGAAAAGTGACAACTTTAGTAGAGAGGAACTGGCAGAATGTCTGCAAGTACAAAATGAATGAACAGGGATGGGTTTAATGTCTGCACTCGTCTCGTCATCGCACCCGGCTGTTGCGCTCACTTCACTTGAGGTTGTAACGGTGGCTTTCTCTTCTTTCTGTATCGTTTACTGCAGACCTAGGAGTGAGCTATCCATCCATGGTACAATCTTAGTACCCAGAGGCATAACTGTGGGGCAAGTTCTCCAGGAATACTAAAGAAACACTGCTGTGTAATGGGAGATCCCTCCTCGCTCTCCCATCCATTTAGTGCTTTTTTTCCGCCCCTTTAGCTGCCACTGCAAGGGAGCAACACGAAGCACGTAGCTGTTGAAATCCCAGGCTAAATTTCCGAATCAACTCTCATCAGTTATTGTTTGTCAAAGCCATCCATATTTCAGCGGAAACTAGCGACCCATATTAAGCATGTTGGTGCACAGAGAGCCGGCAGTATCTCTTGTCATAATGTTGATCTTTGTTGAGAGGGAATACCCCGTGGTGTGGAAGCAAATCTGCACGCAGAGTTAACATGGCACCTCCCCGCTGACTGGGCCTGAATGTGAAGACATTTTTTACTCTGCTATTGTTGGAAAATTGTCTGCTGTTACATTTATTCATTTTCTGTTTTGTTATTGAAATACAATTGGAATACAAATACGTTGTAAACAAATCTTAGATTAGGACTACTTGTCATGAGAAAAATAGCCAAACTCGCACGCATTTATATTCGGTGCACATATACACACCTAATGTGAACAAAGCTCCCGTAGAGGAGGTTAAGAGGTATGTGTAGAGGCATTCAAACAGACATGTGCATGCACGAACACTACCACACGTGCGCGCTGCAGACACACACTTCCGAGCACAGGATGCACACGCTCAAGCGAGCACATGGATTAATAATGTACCATATTCCCTGTAGGAGGCTAGTTAGCATTTCAGGAAGATTGCACTAACACTGGGGAACTGTAATTAGGAAGTTATTGTTGCAAGTTGCAACTCACACA
The DNA here is from genome assembly GCF_015220745.1 of Sebastes umbrosus. Classification (NCBI taxonomy): domain Eukaryota; kingdom Metazoa; phylum Chordata; class Actinopteri; order Perciformes; family Sebastidae; genus Sebastes; species Sebastes umbrosus. Next base: position 17,851,816 of record NC_051271.1, read on the forward strand.
CACAGACACACACACACACACACACACACACACACACACACAGTATGCAAATAGTGAAGCAAGGCGGATGCAGTTCACTATCCGTTCCTCCTAATCTGTGCTTTTATCAGTTGGTGTATTATGTGCTCTTGTAGGTGGTAGAATCTAACTAAGTACAGATACTAAAGGTACTTTTATGTGAGTATTTCCACTTTATACTACCTTTACTCATACTCTACTGCATTTCAGATGGATCTATTGTACTATTTACTCCATTAAAGTACCAGTGTGTAACATTTAGGGGGATCTATTGGCAGAAATGGAATATATTATTTATAAGTATGTTTTCTTTAGCGTATAATCACCTGATAATAAGAACTGTTGTGTTTTCGTTACCTTAGAATGAGCCGTTTATATCTCCATCGGGAGCGGGTCCTCTCCACGGAGTCCACCATGTTGCACCGCCATGATACTACAGTAGCCCAGAACGGACCAAGCAAACACTGTTAACTTTTCCTGCTTGGTTTGCAGTCAATAATGTTACTCGCTCCCGTCGCCGCCGCTCCCTCTCTCTCTCTTGCTTCACCACTCACTTCCCACGTACACACACACACACACAAACACTACGCACCGGCTCTGCTCCAAATGACCTACGCTATTCTTAGAAGAACTTGAGGGCCATTTGCGTTTTTGCATCGGCCACCATAGATCTCAAACACGCTTGGCACATGGGAGGGGCTTCAGTTGGTTGCAATCCGCAACCTCACCGCTAGATACCACCAGATCCTACACACTGGACTTTTAAGTGTATGTGACAGCTAAGTTTACAAGTGGAGATTAATATTTTACAATCTTAGTTCATGTTAATTAAAGGGACAGTGTGTAGGATTCGGTGATATCTAGTGGTGTGGTTGCAGATTGCAACCAACTGAGTACCCCTCCGCTCACTCCTCCCTTTCCAAGACTGCAGTAACATGAGCTGCAGAGTGCAAAACCGAGGTAACACCCCAATATCACATGAATGGAAAGTAGTTTGTGCTGCTCACAGCGTTGAAAGATTACATTTTAAAAATTCAACAGTCACAGAGACCGCAACCTCCCCCCCAGTAGGAAGTATTTCCATTGAAACCCGGAAACTGGAAGCAGTATTTAGGCAATTTGCGGACCTCGGTCGATGCTCTCATAACCCTGAATTAAACCTCTCTGTACGGAAATGGTGTCTGAACATTTTTGGCCCAAGGCTCATCAAATTTTGATGGTTTTCGTCTGGGAATCCTAAAAACTAGAATCACTTTGTGTCTCAAGTCGTAGTTTAAGAATCCCTGAGACTCTGTTTCATTAACCCGAGCGTTACATTTTGAAACAACGAGAAAACCCAACGCTGACCTCATACCTCATGTTCATAGCGTGAATGATGAATGAGCTGCTTAATGTATGCTGACGCATGTCTTGCTGATGCCAGCATGTCAGAACTCGAGCTAATCCAATCCTAAACTCTCACATCTTCTCTTTTTCTTTTCAATCTCCCCTCCCCAAACACCTTTTTCCCTCCTCTCCTCTTTTCCCTCTCATCTCTGCCTCCATCTTTCCATACCGTCCACAATGCACACACCCTATTCACGCAGCCTGTGTGTGTGTGTGTATTGAGTCAGCTAGTTTGTATGCCGGCTGCTGCTATACCAGTCTCTCTCTGGAAATCAAGGAGAGATCGTGGCGTGTATGCTGAGAGAGGAAGAGGAAGAAAGAGCAGGAGGAGGAAGAGGAGGAGGAGGAGGAGGAGGCGAAGAGGGCTGGAGGTGATAGAGACAGAAAGATAGATAGAGAGGGGGATAGGGATGCCACCGGCTGAAATGAAAAGGCAGAGGGAAAAAGAAATAACAAAAGGGTGGGAAAGATGGAGAAAGTGTTCAATAGATGTGTTTTCCTCCCAGCCTCCTCGTCTCTATTCTGTTTCATTACCTCTGCCCTCTGTTCTGCACACAGCTCTGCCTCTGTGGCAGAGGCAGTTTGGAAACACTATGGCCTGGCTTGAAAAACCCTCTGATGTTCTGCTCCGAGGTGCTCTTCAGGGCTAAGAGGAGAAATCTCTCTGGCTGTCCCATTAACTACTAGAGACTGGACTATTGAAATCGCATTACCTCCCCTGACTGAGCAGCGAATCGGCACTTCCTCCATTTCCCGACAAAGATCTGTCGTTCAAACCCCAAGATACCGGCAGCAGGAGAGCAACAGGGAGATTGTTTTTTGATTTGTCTCTTATCTTTCAGGCATCTCTCTCTCTGGTTTTCCTCTTCTCTGGTGACAAATTTCTCTAGGGTTTGGGCGTCATTTGTATCCCCATCCTGTTGCGTGAAATATCCCGAGAGCAGCCTTGACAGAGACAACAAAATTTGAGGGACCGTTTGAATACTGAAATGTTTTTGCTCCCGTTTTGAAAATCCATTAGTACGTCCATTTAATTAATACCCAGAAGCTAACCAGTTAAAAATAATAATAATAATACATTTTATTTGGTGGCGCCTTTCAAGACACCCAAGGACACCTTACAAAGATGAAATTACACTCAAACAGATAAAAACAGCCAGACACGACAGAGACACATTTATGCAGACACATTTGATGTACTGAAGGACACACTAGAGTGAATAGGCCAGTTTGAACAGGTGAGTTTTGAGGTGGGATTTTAATGTTGTAACGGTGTCAGACTGCCGGATGTGTGGAGGGAGGGATTTCCAGAGCCTGGAAGCAGTGGAGCTGAACGCCCTACATGTAGCTCCCGTGGTGCTGAGGCGTGAGGTGGGGGTGGTCAGAAGACCAGCTGATGATGAGCGCAGGGCACGGGAGGGGGTATACTCCTGAAGGAGGTCAACAGTTGACAATATCTGTCATAGAAATATAAAGACAACAAGAGTCTAATATATGCAACAAAGATTCAGAGACCTTAGCCTATAGGCTATTTCCTGCAATGTGGTGACTTATATACTGTAGAACCACATGTTTTTCTTTCTGTTATATAAACTCTCGGGATTCAAATTTTGATATAATATGGAAGACTGGATTAAACAGTATACAGTATCTGCTGTCGGCTAACGTAGGCCGCAAATGTTAGCATATATCAGCTATCTAGCTTACTGCTAACTATAGGCTGACCATATTTTCAAACCATCACATTTAAGTGTCCCGCACGTTCATGCACGCGCGTGCACAATCATGCACTAATATGCAGCGCGCGCTAATATGCACGCACTATAGGCGTTTTCATCAGGATGGCTAACTTGGTGCACCTGTGGCGCATTTGAGCATGGCTAACCAGCTTACTGCTAACTAATATCTGCTGCAACATAAGCTGCAAAGGTCAGCATGTACCGGCTTACTGCTAACTAATAGCCCAGCATTTCATAATACATAATTTTGTACTTTTTTGCAAGTTATGTTAAAAAAAGCTCTGTTCACAATTTAAATTTCACAGTATTTCCCCACTTTATGGATGCTGGTTCTGGATGCTATGAAATAGATTAAGCGATCGTGTTTGTGTAGCGTTGGTGTAAGTTTACACGCCAACAACCCCAGCAAAATATGTCATAAGATGTTGGTTATTCCCGATGCTTGAAGTGTGCCAGTACTCACTGGTAGAGCCTACGCAGTACTGGCACTTTTTCATTTTACTCAAATAAGATAAAAATAAAAATCTCCCAGCGACAGTTGTCATTTCAGCTGAAAAAATTTGGTGGTAAATCTGCCAACATTATTATTGTAATCTGCAAATGCTGAAGTGCGAGAACAGAAAACTTGACCTGCATAGCAACAGTAACTCGGGGGGCAAACTGCTAATTACGGTCATTATGTAGGAAACTGCAATTATCAGGACATTAAAAACTGAAATCTCTGAGAACAGTTGACAAGTAAGCTCTTTGTTTCTTTCTGTGTGTGTTATAGTAGAAGATCAAAAGGAATCACTTGGGGACTGAAAAGCTACTTGATGTGTATTTGTGATACATGTGTGAACTGCATCTACAAAGAGAAAAATCTTGTGGTTTCAGTCTGTCGGGTCATGTCATATCAAGTTTGTTTGTATAGCCCAATATCCTATTCAGCGTCCCCAATGGGCTTTCCGGGCCCACAACTGCAACGGCTCTGAGCCCGAGCTTTCTAAGAAGACGAGAAGAAACCCCAAAAACATTAGCACATAAAAAATGGAACAAACTTTGAGAGGAAATTCAAGAAGAAAATCCTCCCTCTGCTACAGTATGTATGTCAGCAGCAGAAAACTTCAGATGTGTGCAGAGTGGAGATATTGTCTTGAATGTTTCTACTGTCGGTTTGTACAAGAGTATGAAATAGTTTGTGTAGCCCAGTTTGAACATTACAGGGCTCAGGCAAGAATTACCCAAGTAAAAAAGTTGAGAAAGGGTCAACTATGCTGTATTTCGAACTGCGCCACCACAGTGGTGTAAATGAAAGGAATGACAAGGCTTTGTTTCATGACGAGGCGCTGCTATTGGTCTCAACGCAGCCTAACTTTCACAGTGTCGTTCAGAGTTGCCAGATCAGATTGACAGTTTCTCAGCCCAATTACAGCTTAAAACCCACCAATTCAATGAAAACCAGCCCAGAATTTAAAAATATCTCAGAATAACCTGGCCAGAAACCCATGTAAAACCACACAACCATTTCATGCGCAATGTAAAACACATCATAAGCATACGAAGCTTCATATTTGCATTAAATAACCAAAGATAAAATAGATAAATAGACTATCACAACCCACAAAGAGTGCAGTCCAAATACACAAATTGCCAGGTCAATGTCAATGATGATGACAAGTCCTCTGTTACCCCTAACGACGATTGAATACAATTCATGTAAGTCAAATAACTCTCAAATTAAATGAGTCAATAATATGATTGAGTGGACACAATGAAGTTTACTGAATTTTGAATCTGTGTTTTTGACCATGAAATGACAGCTTGTATAATAAGAATTAATCTGATACAGCCTCTTCATTGACAGCAAGCCCTTTCTTGGTGTAAAATCAGTTTGATTGATGTCGTTTCCAGTTCATCAGTAGTATCCGCTCGGCTGACAGGCAACCCAGTATGATAATCAGTTGTAAAAATGTAATAATGCACAGCGATTTGAGACATTTCTTCAAACTGTTGACTTGTGTTGGACACTGGATGAAATTATCTGCTTTAAGAAAACTAAGTAATAAGATCGAGATTCAACGTGTGCAGATTAATACAACAACAGTGCCTGCAGTGCAGTCTATAAACTTAATGGTGTAATCTGATTCACAGTGACACTAACATTTAATGGTCGAGGTGACATTGGCTGATTTTTACTGCTAAGTCCTCTGACCAAACATGGAAGGTGTTTCCACTTCATTGATGTTCATGTTGTGTTGTTTTTTGTTTAATTTAGCCCTCCAGTTATTCACAAGCTTTGTGCAATCAGCCAATTGGCAATCGCAACAGGGGCTAAACCATACAAACCTTTTGTCAATTAGCACTCAGTAACACCAGGGGAAAATACCAGAGCTTGGCAGCCAAGTGTGTCTGTTTTGTGTGAATCACTAAATGACAGTGTACGAGTTGAAGGGCTTCTTGTTTCTATGTGTTTGAGTGAGGTCAGAAGTCATGAGTGTTTGTCGATTTGGGTATATAGTGTGTGTGTGTGTGGTTGTGTGGGAAGGAAGTAATGTCGTAAAGTGTGTGAGTATAGAGACAAACTAAATATTTCTCCTCGTATAATCCTTTAATTTCCCAAAGCGCTGTGCATTTTATCCAGTTTTTGTTGCCAAGTTGCAGGCATACTCTAGTGTGTGTATGTGTGTGTGTACAGTATTTTCATGTGTCTGAGAGCTGAACCAGAGAAAAGATAAAAGAAACGGAAGAGAAATAGTGTTCATATCTGACAGCTGTTGGCAGTATGTACTCGTATGTACTAGGTGTGACACGCTCTGTATTTCTGTGTGTGTGCGTGTGTTGAGGCATATGCAGGGTGTTAAATGTGCGAGTGAAAGCAATATTAGGTGTATTTGATTTTTATGATAGCCGCCTGTAGACAGCCTATCATTATCTCCCTTTGTCACTGTCACTTTTGTGTCTCTCAGGCATTGTGTTGTGATGTGACATGTTGTTTTCAGATTGGTTTTGTTTGGAGAGCGTTACTTAAGAATGAATTTACTCATCAATTTCATTTTATCTGAGGAGGTGAAAACATGCTTTTCAGAGCTGCAGTATGAGTGTTAAAACAACAGCTATCCAGTGTTGGGCTGCAACCAGGGCTCGAGCTTAAGGACATCCCGTCATCCCGGGGCCGAAGAAAATATGATCGGGGAGGATGAAAATTAATTTTGGGACGAATTTAGGATGAGAGTTGAAAAATACACGTTAAATTATTATGAACGGCGATGAAAATGACACCATGGAGAGGCTCACCATCATCTCCCATCCTGCAAACCAGCCTTGGATCAGCACCAGGACAGCAGCCGCTTTATCAACGCTAATTTAATAGCCTACCCTGGACTCAGCGGACAAATGTTATCACTGACTTAGATTATAGTAGGTGCGCATTTTCCAACATATGAGAGGTAACAATTACATTGCTAGAGATGGAAAATCCTCATCCCACTCTATGTTTCTATTTATTCTAGGGCTGTCAAATCGATTAAACATTTTTATCGCGATTAATGACAAATTAAACACACTTTTTATCTGTTCAAAATGTACCTTAAAGGGAGATTTTTCAAGTATTTAACACCAATATCAACATGGGAGTGGGCAAATATGCTTGCTTTATGCAAATGTATGTATATATTTATAATTAGAAATCAATTAACAACACAAAACAATGACAAATATTGTCCAGAAACCCTCACAGGTACTGCATTTAGCATTAAAAATATGCTCAAATCATAACATGGCAAACTGAAGCCTAACAGGCAACAACAGCTGTCAGTGTGTCAGTGTGCTGACTTGACTATGACTTGCCCCAAACTGCATGTGATTATCATAAAGTGGGCATGTCTGTAAAGGGGAGACTCGAGGGTACCCATAGAACCCATTTTCATTCACATATCTTGAGGTCAGAGATCAGAGAGCGTCCGATGTTATAGAGGATGCACGCTTGCTTTGGGACAGTGTAGGAACGCGATTTGTGGGCCCCTGTGCAGCTGCACCGGATGCACCATTGATATTAACGCCATTGTATCTTATGTTAATTGCTTGAAAATTAACTTACATAATGAATCGATTATCAAAATATTTGCCAATTAAAATTCTGTTAAATGATTAATCATGTTGTCAGGCTGCTTCTAAATCTCTTCTTCAAAATGAAAAAAGAAATAAACACCCAAACCAAGAATATTGGGGCAACTGCTCATTAACAAAATGGTTACTTTTCTACGAGTCTCTTGTCATGGACCGAAGGAATAATTTGAAGTTTGGGGAAATACCTTTATCCGCTCTCTTACTGAGAGTTAGAAGATACTATTGATACCATTAGCTGCTGTGGAAGTGGTGTTGATCTTCTCATCTAACTCTCAACAAAAAACAAATACGCGCATTTCCCATAAATGTCAAACTGTTCCTTTCATCTAATTTTAATCTCTGCCATCAGTTTGAATTCATAAATAATGTGTAAAACACACTGAACAGTTTCTGTAATTGTACAACGAGTTTTTGGACATAAATTGAAAATTAAATAGAAATTTGTTGATCAAAAGAATAAAAAAGTAAAATTTGCAGTATCCAGTGTAGCAGAATCCTTCGTTAAGATTGCAGGAGCCCGAAACACTCGACAGGTTACACAACGTCTTTAGGAGAAAAATAAAAAGTAGAGATGTACTCCCATCCTTATTTCTCTATCCCCATAAGATCTCCCACGGACATGCATTACCATGACAACCCTGAGAATCCTGGGTAACGACAAACAAGCAGCGCTGTGGAGCGCCACAGCGAGCATGGCACTGCTCTGACACAGAGAAACTTAACCAGGTTCTACCCAATCGTGTCATTTAAAAAGGGAACATGTCAAATTAAATTACAAACCTTAAGCAGTAGAAAGCTCCAATAAGCATGTGATACCAGAAATGTATTTCTATTAGTTGTTTTGGATACTATAATATGTCCATCCTCCACAAATGCTGTTCCACTGCCACCTTTTTTTGAGTAGCAGAGGAATCCAATAAAATTGTCATATCAAAATGCCAATAAATTCCACTATATGTGAATCAGGTGCCAGGATATTACTATTGATGTGACTATGGTTTGGGAGGAACACCATGTCATTTCCTTACAGTATATTCAGAATAGTGTGATTAGTCATCAGTCATCAAGTCGGGGACTTGATCTGAAATCGTGTTATTTTCAAATATATCATCTTCTGTACTGTGCTAAACATTTGAGGTTACTAAAAAATGCCACATAGTTTAGTTTTTCTTCCCAGACACAGGGCTGGACTGGCCATCTGGCATACCAGGCACTTTCTCAGTGGGCTGACGACCCTTTTGGACCGACCCAACTGTCTTTCTTTTTGTCCCACTGGCCCATAAAACAATTAGATCAGCCCATTGTTTTTTTTCTAAATGGACACTGGGCTGATGGTAATTGAGATCTGTATGTATCAGTCCTGCCCCCACATGCTGTATAGGCTACAAATGTGTGTGTAAAGTGCGTACACTCAGCTGAGAGGTTGTGTCCCTGCCAGTGCTCGAAGTGGGCTGGTACTGGCACTTCTTACAAGCTGCCAATACTCTTCTCTTCCGTCTCAATATCAGGCTCTCTGTGAGACTCATAACGGCGCAGCGCCAGCGTTTAAGCCGTGTGAACATAAAAAAACACACGGTACGGGGGAGGTGGTTGAGAATGAAGGTGCTGTAATCTATGATACAATTTTCACTTCCTTTTTGTACAATTACTAATAAACTGTTTGCAACAACTTTTTTTAAATTTGTCAACAAATAATTTTGAATTATTTAACATTTTTCTTAATCTGCTCTTTTGATTTACAGAAAATTATTTTACAGGGCAAACATTTCCAGAAGAATTAAAAGTTCAGATGGAGGCTTTGATATGTGTAAATAATAAAACAATTATTTAAATATAGCCTAATGGTCCAAAAAGATGTTGCATAGTTTTAAGTCAAAAGTCGAGGTCTAATGTTTCTTAATTGCAACAGTTCCGCTCAGTCAGGAATAAATGTGGTTTTTAAATATTAATAGCTATTTACAGACTGTGTGGGATAAAACGCCCTCGGACCCTCTTAGCTGGCTACTTTTCCCCTCTGGCTGGCGACTCCATACCCTTGTGGAAAGCCCTGTTCATCACAGTGAAGCATACAATTTTGCAACGCTGCTTATTGAAGGTATTTATCATATTTCCTCTCTCTTAAACCTTCCTTGATTCCCTCTTACTCGTTACACTGCTTTAGTGTTTTTAGGGAATGGCACGGTTTGTGTGGAGCGTGAAGATGGGTGGTGTGTGTGGGCTGGTCTGGACCAAAATCCTTCTTTCCTTTTGTCCCAATCCAGCCCTGCTCGGACATAAGTTCATGGGGATGGTAGGCAAGGCAAGACAATTTTATTTATATAGTATATTTCAATACAAGTAAGCTCAAGTTGCTAAGCATTTAACAACAGAATATAACAAATAAACAACTAATCCACCCGCCTAAAGACGGTAAAGACCCCAAATAGACAGAAACACGTGCAGCAACGAGTCACATGTAACATAAGCAGACTAAAACATTTTTTAGGGATGTTTGTTTTGTATGTTACCAGCTGATATACACAATCCAAATAACTTCAACTGTCATAAACAAATGCACACAGTAACTTGTTGCTAGGTGACACTGGCTGGTTAACCAGTACATATACTGTACAGAGCACTGCCGTTAAGTTGAACTAGCAGGTAGCTGAATGGAAAGCTGGTGACTAAAGGAATGAAATGAAGTCTGCTATAGCTTTAATATGAACTGTACTCTAAAAACAATCAGAATATATTAGATATTGTTCCAGAAATGTAACATCTGACTTGAATTTGAATAGCGTATAGTCTCTTTCTTAATTTAAGGGAGGCTTAAAAATCACATTTTCTTTAAATTGGGGCCTAATAAGCTGCTCTGAAGATATGAATATGCAGTTAGGATCTCCACGTTTGTCAATCACTGCCTAACCGTTTGTTCTGACTTCCTACCTCCTGTGTTGCTGCTGCCTTTCTCATGAGTATTATATCGCACATAAAAAAGGAGAGCAGTCTTGTTTTAAAAGGTGGATTTATTTCTAAAAGCCCTCGAACATGAATTTAGGAGAGCAAAGAGTAAGTTTAGAGAGCAAAAAATAATACTCAGATTGCATCTCCACCATGCACACAAGAATAGAGAGATGCAATTTTAGCTGAACTCACAGATAAAATCAGAGTATATCATGGAGCATGAACACACACACACACACGCACACAGAAGCAGCAGCAGCATGATGATGTCAAGACCAAAGTCACATCATCTTGGAGAGAAAACAGGCCAGAATCTCATCACTGCATCCTGAAATGAGATTACCACCCCAGCCCTGCTTTTTATATAGAAGTCAATATATCATTCATCCTGCCTCTGCCTCCTTCCCCTACAAATTGTATTAAATCCAAGATATGTCCCTTAGAATAAAGACCGGCTTGCTGGGTGGGGTGGTAGGATGAGAGACAGAGGGAGAAAGAGAGGAGAGAGGGAGATGTGAGTGTTGGGGACTTCACAGAGCGCAGAGCTTCTTCCTGCGTCACTCAGAGCAAGCTCAGTCAAGGACACATTGAGACGTGTAAACTCAAAATATCACACACGGGAGTTGGTTTCTGTTGTGTGTCCACGTCTGTATGCTTGTCACACACAGCTGGGTGCACCATTATGTCCCTGTACCACACACACACATACTGAACAAAGCTGATGCTCTCAAATCACTGCACTCACATGCTACAGCTAATAAACTGTGTGGACAAAAGTACCTGGACCCGAAGCCCCTTGGATACTTTTTAAGACATAAAACACATTAAATAGCCGTGAAGGCAGATAGAAGACAAGATCCATACCTATACCCTCTATAAGTACAATGTATCTTATGAAAAGTTATTCCTCATTTTTCGTTCATTTTCCTACAAATGTCCAGCAACACGTGACGCACATGTCAATTTCCGCTCGTTACATGCATGCAGGCTTTTCAAAATAAACTTTTCAAAATAAAATGTATCCTTGGTTTAACCAGAAAGGTCCCATTGAAATACAATATCCCTTCTGCCGGAAAGTCCTGGTCAAGATGGCCAGCAGATCGTGGTTTGGGTTAAAATAACTCTGGAAGTGGTGTAACTTGCGCATGGAAGTTACCTGACAATTATATCAACATTGACGTCAACGTTGTGGTTTCAGACAGGGTACGAACAGCAGTCTCCTGGGCAAAAGTCCGGTGTTTTTTGACCCCAACCATCCACCCTGACCTCCTCCCTATGCGCGGCGTTTGTAGCTCTTTTTACTTCCTGGTTCACAATTACGTGGATTACATACTAATTGATTTTGTGGGATATATACGAATTACAGTGCATTACTTTTTATAGGTATAGTTCCAAACGGCGTATGAGAACAGCCTGATAAGTTATACAGTCAGATAAGGGCATCACTATTCTGCCTAGGGTATAATATTATAACTTTCTGCCTTCTCTCCATGTTTTCTGACTGCTCTTTATACTGAATAAATAACATCCAACCATGTAAGTAACCAGTGTTTTGGAGAAAACATATACTGTAAGGGCTCTTTCGGCAAACAGCTTTCCTGCTCCTGCCAGTCCTGAGAGATACACTCTGCTATAACCAACATGAATTAAAGAGAAGTCCTTCCTTAGAAATAGTGTATTTGGGAGATGAGCAATATTTTCACCTATAATATTAGATACGCTGGGTCAAACTTTACAATACGGTACACTAAAATGTGAGTAGTTACTAAAGAACGAGTGAGGAACAAATCATGAATCGTTAATGAGTAGTTCCTGACTTGAGTATTATATAGATGATAACCTAAACCACCAACTGATTGCCATTTTTGCTTAAGAAAATGACAAGCCAATTAGGAAAACAGTTGCCAATTGATTTCATGTCAATTATGAACAGATATTTGCATATAAATGCAGAATCTGTAGGCAACGGGACAAGAGTTTGGTATTGGAAGCCTTATGGTTTCCATTTGTAGTCCGTTTTAGTCCGAGTAGTATTGACCAATCACCGTGTGGAGTGCAAAAGAGGTGGAACGCATTGGCTGAAATGCAATCTTGGAACCACTGGCTATTATCTTATCACGATTTAGCTTTACAGTATGTTAGCTTTTTAAAAAAATGGATCTGCATTCATATGCAGATATCTTTATCGAGATACATGTCGTTTTTCAATTCCAACTCCGTCTTTGCATCTTTAATCGGACTATAAACAATGACCGGCGTACGGAAGAGGAAGTCTTGGCCCAGATATCCGGATAACGGATAACAAACACAAGACATTCAACCAGGAGACTAGAGTGTTGTTGAGTTATTTTGAAGTTATGTTTGTCACGTTTGTAACGTGTTTTCCATACTTAGGTTACATTGTTTACATAGGTATTTTACTTACCGTGATGCCTAAAATGCATTATCATGACACACGGAATGTCCTTAACATGTTTTGCTATTATACGCCTTCCCATGAGATTAGGTTGGACTATAGCCACTTATTTCTAATGAAGGGAAATCATAATGCTACAGCATATAATGATATTTTAGTGCTTCCATCTTTGTGTCAACAGTTTGGTGAGAGCCGGTTCCTGTTTCGACGTGACAATGTCCTCCTGCACAAAACCTTGCAAAATCTTTTTTCCCAGTTTGGTGTGCAAGAACTGCACAGAGTCCTGACCTCAACACCTTTTTGATGAAGTAGAACACTGACTGCGAGCCAGGCTGTGTTCATATAGACAGCAATGTGGGAAAGGTGCAGTCCTCTCGCTCACCCCTGCTGAGCCAACGCACAGGGCTCCTGCAAATAAACACAGGCTCCTTCTGCAGAAAAGTTGAAAAAGTAGGCTCAACTTTTGCCGCAGCACGATGCAGCGTAATCCAGCAAGGTGCTGCGTTGAGCAATCAAATACGGGCGAGTGATCATTGTGTGTAGATTACTTTGCATTGTGAACGGCTACTGTTTACTGTCGGCACCGCGGTTTACAGACGATAAAAACATCACAAAATACAGTAGAGAAGACAAAACACCTTACAATGCAGACACACTGCTTCCAGCCACAGAGAACATATCCCCACAGGAAGAAACAGAAAAAGTCTACTGTCCTTACACTGTACCTCATCACACAGCAGTGTGACTCACCCACCCTTGTCTTCTCTCTCTGGTCTACAGTTGCCAACTCAGCTATTTAGCTCACGTCTGCCCTCTCTGACCATGCATGGCCTCACCCCTCCTTTCTCCTCCCTGATCTCCTCTGTTCTCCTCTCCTCTTCTCTCTCTCTCTCTCTGCTGCTCTGTAACTCTTAACAAATCCACTCACGCACACCCAACACATACGTGCCCGTACTGCACACACATGCATTTAAGGCACTTTTTGTACTTAAGATGCAAATTTAACATTAAAGAGTGTCCTGATCAGCAAAAGGTCCTGAAGCCAATCACTGTAATGAGGTCCTTTGGGATGTGTGTGCATGTGTGGATTGCATATGATTGTGTTGTACAATGTGAAGCTGTTCGTGTGTGCTGTGTGTGTGAATGGAGCTCTCTATGACGGCCGAACAGTCGGCTACTGTCCGTCTGTCCGCGATTTCTACAATTAGAACTGAGTGACTGTCGGAGTATTTGGCTCTTCTTCTTCTTCCACCCTTGCAGCCCTTTGATGTGAGCAGCCAGCAGCTGTGTATCAACGGGCCGGGAGCCAATCAGAAGCCGACTTGGGCTCCTTATACTTTGGCCCAAAACCGCAAAACACTGGACTCTTTGATTTTGAAAGATCATTTTGTGTTCAGTTGATGATAAAATGGAACAGAAAGCGAGGTCTGCTGAGGATTCGAGAGTTTTTGATGAGTTTGTGTAAATATTGCATCCATCGCGTCTGCAGCCTACATCCAGCCTGTATTTACGGGGATTTGGCCGCTTGAGCCTTTCTGCATATGCATTTAAAGTAGGGCAATATACAGTATGCATATTATTACACCAAGTTACTGTACTTTAATTAGTCTCTTTGGGGACTTTTCAAAAGGCTAAAATAGGAAATCTAAATGAACCAGAGGGGTGTTGCAATAACCTGGCAAGGCCAAGAGAGTCGAGTCCGGAATAGATCCACAAGAAACGATGGAGCTCAGCCAAATGATGTACATGCCGAACAAATTAGAGGAAAACTTTGCCGATTTTCGACCGACTTTGTATAATTGAATTGTGGATGGTGTGCAAATGAACAAACCAGTCTATCCACAGAATCTCCACTCTAAGTCTGAACTTCAAACAGAACAAAAGCCTGACCTGTACAATGTGACACGACGTGTTTGATTTATGGGCCTTACTTTCCATCTACGGTGACCCCGCTGTAGCTTTTTCTGCCATGATCTCAGAATTAACAATATAGTAACTGACAGTAACCTCAAGTGTCAGCATGTCTATTGTTTACATCATGCATATCAGGTAGTTCTATACAGTCTGAGTTCTCTGGTGTTCCCTCTATAGGGGATCCTCCGGTAATGCGTGTAGTGCATATGCAAGTATGTGAACAATTCCGTTCACGACGCAGCTGGTTGTCTAAGCGAACGCATGGTTAAAAAGCAATTACATCTCCGGCTTTAAAAATAAACTTTGTCGATTTTCAACCGGCTTTGTGTCGTTGCAACGTGGGTGGTGTGCAAATGGAAGATGTTCAGCTTCCCTCTGTGATGCTGCCGCCCAGAGCTCACCGCTCACCCATAATAGTCCACCAAATAACGTGAAATGACACATTTCACATCATCACCTCGCCGTTAATGCCCTGTGATAGTCATGATAATGCATTATAGGCTTTTTGTGTGCCATTAAACGCCACGCCGTTACCATGAAGTGTCCACATTTAGATTTAGGCAACAACAACTTCACATAAGTACGGAAGACATGTCACTAACGTAACTTCAAAATAATCAACCACACAGCCGTCTCCTGGTTGAAAGTTCTGTGTTTGTTGGATCCATCCACCTCCTCACGCACCAGCCATAAGCTGTCTTTTTCACTTTTTGTTTATGTCACTACCTCTGACCGGAGCATATTTACGCGGATACATTTCCATTGCAGTCAGTACAGACTACGTGGCGTACACATGACACAGCAAAAGCAACAATGGCATTGTTATTGCATGCAAAATGAGTTACAAATTACCGTGCCATTTATACCGGTTGTGAGTGAAAAGTAGAATATATGGCTCAGAAATGTACTGAAGTACATGTATAAAGTAGCATAAGATGGAAGTACTCAAGTAAAGCACCTGTAAAACCTGTTATTAAGTCCACTGCTTGTGTAAATGTACTCCGTTAGATTCCTTCACTGTCTTGGTCTCTGAGGAAACGCTACAGAAACAAATTGTGTTTCAATACTCATCTTTTCCACATCAGCGTGTGTGTGTGAGCCACAGTGAAAAGGTCAGACATTTCCTGTAAATTGACCTGTTTTCTCACCCTGTTAAGATCACACTCGATCAGCCTTCTAATGTCTCCCCTTGCGACTGGTTTTCAGGAGCACATTTCCACCGAACAGGTCATCCTGGGCCATCTGCTGCTTGTCACTGGCTGATTACCGTGCTCGTCTTCCTGCTTTGTCTGTCACCTGGTTGCTAGAGAAACCGCGTGACATGACCAGGAACATCCAGTCTGCTGAATTGTCCTTGAGCCAGAAACTGACTCCTTACCAGCTCTAAATAAGGCTGCTGCTCTGTAGCCGGAGGGCAACCAGAAAAGAGATCTCCCTAGAGGGATAAACAGTATCACATTATTGCTAATTATTATCAGTGGCCCTGATGTGCCGATGATGAACAACTGATTTAATTATCATTGAAGAGTCTTTTTCTTATCAGCCTTATCGCAGCGCCGGGGTGTTAAAAGTGCAGGGAAATTAGGAAGTAGATTTTGGGAGTGCTATTTCCCTTCTGAACAGTCTGGTCTCTTAACCTGAAATAATCAACTCTTAAAGGGATCGCATTACATAATGCATGCTGGCCCAATGAATACAAACTAAATGCGCAGATCTAATAAATGTCAAGGAAATTCAGCCGGTCCGCGTTCGTATGTGTACATAATTAATGAAGTAAGCGGTACTCTGAAAAGAGGGGGGACATAGGTCGGGCTTAGAAAGACTGGCATTGCCATAGGAACCAGCTGCACCCACGCATCCATGGAGGGAAGGCAGGCAGAGTCGCAGAGAGACGGGGAGAACAAGAGCGAGTGAAACAGAGAAAGAGAGAGAGAGATGAGACTGATGTCTTTGATGTGACTAGCAGCCTCAGGTCTCTAATCTCTTCCTTCTAAATATTTTTCTGCTTATGCGATGAGATTCACCCTCTTTTTTTAAAGAAAAAAAAAAGCATTTACATGTTCTTTGCATCCGTGACAGATGTCCTTGGGCAGAGCGAACATGGAGATGGGAGTAAAGTCACAGATATGAAACGGAGAGGGGAGGTTTTTAAAACAGGAAATGATGTCAGTTCACCTCGGTGTGCTGCTGTGATAATACCTGCACGGTGCCTCGAACTGGAGGAAGCCTTCAGGGAAGCAGAAACACACTGTGGGATTGTATATGCGTTGGACATGTGGGGGCCCATGTGTCACATCTTATCAGGCTGCCCAGAGTATCCCAGCAGCCGCCCCGAGTCTGCTGCGTGATAGCTCTGTCTGTCATCATACTGTAGCTGTGCTGAAATACTGCGGTGTCATTTTGTTTGGCTGAGCATTGATCTCTCTCATCTCACTCACAGCAAGCCCATCAAATATTCATTTTATCATATCCAAGCTTTCATCAATTCCTAACTAGGCCCGGGCACACAACTTTGTGTTTCTCTGTTGGCTTTATCAACTTGTTTCCATACAGTCGAGACAACATGTCATGTTTTAGCTGTAACAGGGCGTGTTCGTTAAACCCAGTAGGCAATATTTTATTCTGTTAGATGGGCAACTTGCTGAGGAATGATTTTGGAAGGGTTCAGATAGTTAACATTGCTGTGCAATATGCAGCACCGGGAACTCAGAGGGTCTATTGAACCTCTTTTTGGTACCGACGGAAATGTGTCCGTAGCACCAAATATCAAAAAGTCAAGTACTGGAAGGTGGCATTGAATATCTGGTCAGGTTTTTGAACTTGTTTTACTTATTCTTCTTTATGTCTTCACATTTCTTGCATCTCATTGCTCTATCTCGTAACATTTCTTTATTTATTATTCTATTTCATCTATTCTCTCTCATCTCTTTCATCTTATTTCTGTAGTTTCATGTCATTATGAAAATTCGAATTTATCTGTCTCAATTTCTTGCATCTCATTTCTTTATCTTTTCTCATTTTGTGTAATCTATCTTAATACGAGGGCTGTCAATCGATAAAAGTATTTGATCGCGTTTAATTGCAAATCAATCACACTTTTTTATCTGTTCAAAAAGTACCTTAAAGATTTGTCTTTAATATTTAATACTCTTATCAACATGGGAGTGGGCAAATATGCTTGTTTTATGCAAATGTATGTATTTATTTATTATAGGAAATCAATTAACAACACAACACAATGACAAATATTGTCTTGAAACCCTCACAGGTACTGCATTTAGTATTAAAAAATATGCAGCATAACATTTCCTTTAATCCCATTTCTCCATTGTATTTTATGTTTTGTATCTTGTTGTTTTTCTGTCTTCTCATTTCCTTAATCTCATTTTTTTTTAAATAACCTTTTCTTGTACCGTATCTAATTTATCCCATTCTTTTCATATCATCTCTTTTATCTGGTCTCTTTCATCCCCTGTATCTTATAACTGGTCCTCAATTTATTTCATTTCTTGAATCTCATTTCATAAATTTTCTAAATCTAATTTCTCCATTCCATCTAATTTCTTGAATCTGATTTCTATATCTCATCTCATTTCTTCAATTGGTGTCTTTTTCCTTTTTGTTTCTTTATATAATCTTAATGTTTCTTCGTCATCACATTTCTTGTATCTTTTTTCTCTCCATCTCGTCACATTTATAATCATCTGTCTTCTATTCTCTCATCTATTTCATGTTCTTTCTGTATTTTCATGTAATTTTTAAAATTCTCATTTCTGTCTCATTTCTTTATTTCATCTCATTTTGTGTATCACCGTTTGTGTGATCTATCTCATAACATTTAACATTTAATCACATTTCTCCATTGTGTTTTATGTTTTGTATCTCATTTTGTTTCTCTTTTCTTATTTCCTTAATCTAATCTAATTCATCCCATTTCACATCATCTCTTTTTCTTGTTTTTTGTTTCTTTATATAACTAATTAGTTTGATCTCATTTCTTTATCTCCCTTTTACATCTTCATTTTTATTTGTCATCACATTTCTTGTATCTCTTTTCTCTATCTCATATCTTTAATCATATTCCTCCTAACCCATGTCAGTCTGTCAATCTCAATTTGTCTACCTTTTCTCTTTTTTCTCTCTTATCTCATCACGCTCTCTCATCTTATCTCATTTCTCTTTTCATCTCATTATCTCATCGATGTCGAGCTGTTTCTCTGTTTTTTATGAAAAACGGGTACATTCGAGATCCAACCTGTTCATGTGGCGCAGTGATGTGACCGTAGAAACGTAGGAAATGAAGTGTAGAATGATAAGGAGGGTAAGAGAGGTCAGTGGGAATGATAAAGAGGAGGTTCGATGTCGTGCTGACGGGACCATCTGTCAAACGCACCTATCGTCCGGCTCGCCTGCAGCCACCTCACTCATTATCATCACTCTGGCCTGATGGATGGACTTGTGTGGCGGTACGTGTCAAGTCTGAGTCAACACCGCAGTGACTGTGTGATATGCCTGGGTGAGACAAGGGACGAGAACTGGAGTGCTTCCAGCTGGTTTTGTCATTAGATAATTGTGTGTATGTTGTTGGCACAACACAACACGTACGGTATGCTTCAGGGCAGCATAGGCTATTATTCCCCTACACATTTGTTCTCTCCCTGTCCCTCATGATAGAGAGTACTCACTCTTTCCTTTCATTTACCGTCCACTCCTTTTTCTGTTCCCCTCTTTCCTTTCTTTTCCTTTTTTTGTCTCGTCTTGTCCTTTCTTTCCCTTTACTTTCTCTCCTATTTCCGCTCTCTGTCCTTCCCGTTCTGCCTTTCCCTTTCTTTTGCCATTCCTGTCTTGAACATCTTACTTCTTTCCTTGCCCCTGTCATGTTTGGTGAATTCAATTAAAAATGGATGTTGAACTTTTTCAGTGATAAAGTTCTATGCACAAGCTTCACTGCTTAGTGATTAAACTTGTCTCTGACAGTAGCTTTTTGAAATCCTTCTCTCCTGAGGCTGAGAGAATGACAAAAACAAATATTAGGAATAAGATTTGGGTCGTTCGCTTGTCACAAAAGAACTTTTCTTGTTGTCTTTGTTTGCTGAGAGATCTTGGTTTGAAATGTGATATTTGACCACCTGAGCCAGTTGTCCTGTCATGTGCGATACAAAAACTACTTTACAAAACCTGCCTGCCACCGCTGCTCGTTTGAATCCCAATGAAAACCACAGGATCGAATTGTTCTCGTGCTCCTTCTTATTCTCTTTGACTCATCGCTCCCAACTCTTTTACTTTTATCAAAATACAGTATTTCTACTGCTCCTCTTTCCCCCCCACTTCTCTCTCGCTCTCACTTGCTGTGTCTAACCCCACCTCCTTAAAAGTGATCTATACCACCAGAGGGGTAATTTGCTTTAGCTCAAATCCTAGATGAAAGCCATTTTTCATCCAACAGAGTGGGGACGGCTACATATTCAAGTGCTAGGAGCAATATATTTCACAGAGCGGAAGTGGGGAATGGGTGGAATAGTAAAGACCAATGGGGGAAGGGTTCAGAAAAACCCACAGATCAGACTGTACTTCATAGTATCGGGGACATTCTGTGCCTCTTTCTTTTGTTTCTCAACATCAAACAATAGATGGCATTGTTGTTTGTGTTTTTCTGGTGATGAGAATGTGTTAATTAACCAAGGAATGCCTTTGCAATCATTTGTGCAGAGAGAATAATGAGGAGGAAAAACACTTACTCATGCATTATTTATTTAGGGAACCATTTTATTTTGTACACATCTTTTAAAGTCCAGATAGTGAATCATTGGTCTGGTGTTTTGCTGCAACACGTTCTCTCTCCCAACTCATCAAATACCATCGCTTGGTTAGTGCCCCTCGACATCTGACCATGACGCTCTAGAGACTCCTCTAGCATTACTTTTGGACGTGTCAGGGATGGCGTGTCAATATAAGCTTGTTACATGCATAGTGTCTTTTCAAAATAAACTTAAACTAAACTAAAGTTAGGTTTAGGCAACACAACCACTTAATTAGGGTTAGGAAACTGTCGTGGTTGATGTTCACTTCACTGACTAATGACTTACGTGACTCACAGGACTAAGGATACTAGCGAGTCACGTGACTACCGAGTGACTAACGACTCACAAAAGTAGCGACTTACATGATTCACAGGACTAAAGACACTAACAAGTCACGTGACTAACGATGGATGTGACAAGATAAGTAAACGGTTGCTAACTCCGCCTCCCAGCCCTCGCTCCAACCACGGTCTGGGTCTCATTCACATGAACTGAGGAAGGGAAATAACTCTGGATTCAGCTATTAGTGCATTTTACAACTTTTAGGACCTAATGATTTAAATAAGGGCTATTCAAGTTTTCGTACTGGGAAGTTGATTCACCTAAAAAAAAAAATAACCCGCTGATTTACAGACCTCTCTTTCCCAATGTAAGTCTATGGGAAAAAGTATTTTTTGGGCCCAATGCCATCACGTGACGGACATGGAAGTTGTTGTACCGCCGTTTGGCCACAACGAAAATTGGGATCAACGACCATTGCTCTTCCTGGGGGCTTGGTTGAGAGAAGACGTCCACGGCTAATCTCCATAAACGGATATCTCAACAAGTTCTCATCCCAACTCATCACATACTGACGCTTTGTCAGACCCCTTGGCGTCACTTTTCAGTCACAATAAACATGTGTTTAACGTTGTGAAGTACACAAAAACACTTGCTTAGGTTTAGGCAACAAAACCACTTAGTTAGGGTTAGGAAAAAACAACATGGTTGAGCTTGAAATTACGTTTGTAAAGTGAAAATTAGATTTAATGTTGTGAACATGAGACACGAACGAAAAGCTGAATATGAAGTGCAAGTGAAACTTTACGCACGGTACATGAACAGCGGTCTCCTGGATGAAAGTCCTGTGTTTATTGGACCCATCCACCTCCCCTCCTGCCCGCCCTACGCTTTTTATACTACGTCAGTTGCTCTGACTGTCTAATAATACCATAAATGGGTTTACATGGGAGTTAGCTGAAAGCCTGGTGCGTCATGGTGTCGCATACAGACGTTAAAGGCTGCCTACATGTGTTGGGGGCTATGACCAAACGGCAGTATTTGGTGAGTTGGGAGTGAGAACGGGTTGTTTGCTACCATGAGCCAGTCCGAGATTAACTTTCTGTGACTCTGGCGAAAAAGGTACTGTACGTCTTCTGTCTACATATTGGCTTTCATTTCACACTCCACTTTAGTAATGTATGGTCGGTCACAGTAAGGTCCAAATCATCCTGCAGCCCAGGGAGCGGCTGCTTTACTGCTGTGGCGAGAGAGAGTTATTATAGCCTCCTCTCTTCCTGCTCCAGTATTGGCACTCTAGAGTGATGTTGGGCCAAATGACTTTACATATTTAATGTATTGCCGCAGGCTGAAAGGCAACAGGCATCCACTCTTCGCATTGTGCACTGCTTGTCCCTCATGCCTTCGAACAGCAGACCTAAATGATGCTGCTGGAGGGATTCTCAGCTCTGCTTGTCCACATGCCGTTTTAAAGACTGCTCTGTGGTTTCAGGTTTGAATTTGAAAAGAACATTAGCAGATGTGCATGTTCTCTGGCTGAGTGAAATCAAAGTGTTTTGCTCCTCAAGGAGCGTCACGACTGAGCTGTAAGGCATGTGCTGCTCGATTGGCTTTGTGCTCGCTGTGAAATAACTGCAAACTGCCTGTGAGATTTTCACGCAGCAACTTGATTAAATCAAATGTTGTTTGGCTCATTTTGTCATCCGAGCTCGGGTCACATTATGTGCCGTTCTGCTTAATGACGTGCAATGTTAGCATATGAAGAGTATCATAAACACAGGAGAGGGTTGAGTTTGGGATGTTATTAGTTTCTGCTTCTCGTATCTCCGTACTGAAGGTAAATATTGCACTGCTATCTCTCTGAAGACTGTGCATGCGTGTGTGCGTGCGTGCGTGTATGTCTACTTATGAGTCTTTGCAATGTGTGTCACTCATCAGACCAGTGGCCCTTGACAGTCTAACATCTGACACAGACACACACCCACACATACTCATACACACTCATGTTTGTATTTCTATACTTTTGACTCTCATTGACATAATGAATTTCCTAAGCCTCTATCTCTAATATAATTCAAGCATTAACTTTAAAACCAGTGGCCATATTTACAACCCAGTTGCCAGAAAAAAATGTTAGCGTTGTACGTTATGGGATATGTTGAAAGTCGACATTTCTGAACCAAATGAATACATTTCATACCTCATATCATGCTTGCAGAAACTCACAATGCCACATGGTTAACGTTGTGAAATGATTTTTTAGGTTTAGGCAAGAAAAATACTTGTTAGAAAAAACATAATGGCTTGTGTTGAAATAGTAACATAAGAACGTAACGTAGCAGCGTAACGCAACAGCGTAACGGAACAGAACGTAACGTAACATCTAGGGCTTTTAAAGTTAACGCAATAATAGCGCTTCAACGCAAATTCATTTTAACGTCACTAATTTCTTTAATGCATTAACGCAATTTGCAATATTGATCTATCGGAGGTTGTAGTGGGCTCAGTTTTAGTAAAGCGAAGATACATTTGAAATCATTTTCATTATATAAAACCAGAAAATGTAAGGAATTCATTGGTACCAACCATGTCATACTAGCTTATTGCGAAGGAGGTTAAATAACGCTCCAAACTTAAGCTAAATTTTGGTGAGGAAATACTAGCATGGCCAAGGGGTCCCTTGACCTCTGACCTCAAGATATGTGAAAATGGGTTCTATGGGTACCCACGAGTCTAGAAACAGGTGGTCAGCTCTGTGAAGAGCTCCAATAATAAATATATACATACATTTGCATATAAGCAAGCCGGCGGCTAGTTAGCATGTATGTTCTGCGCCTGCGTGAGAGGAAATAACTCCCATACACCAGCAGGTCACGGCAGTCTGTATTTGTCATTCAAAAATGGAAACCAGAAGACCGAGGACTGCGGATATACAAGCTGTTGTTATGACACGTACATGAAACAAAACGGTGTCTGCCGACCATTTTCACACTACTCTCACTCACCACCTAGCTTCATTCCAGATGGCCATGTTGTTGTGAAAATATCTGTGTTGGAATGATCAGATGAGATGAAGATGAAAAATGAGAAGAGCCATCTGTGTTTTTCATCTTGACTTTACTTGTTGGCTTGCTTTCCTCGCTTCCGTTTCTCTTCTCGTGCACTGATTCGTTTAAGCTGAATAGCCAATCAGAGTGATTTCTCTCACCGACGGGCTCACCGCCGATTCAACATGCTGAATCGGCCGAAAAGCCTCCGACACGGGCAGACTAGAGCCGAGGATGCGGGACACAGCACAAAAACTAGGGCGACAGACGCTCATCGACAGCCCCAGACTGACCGTTGGCCGACCGTCGGCCGACCGTCGGCTTGGTGTGTCAGGGCCTTAACAGTCAAACAAAGTGAGGACCAGCAAAAATGTGCTCGATTTCCAAAAGCGTTCTTTCTCTCAAGGTGTAAAAATTAAATTCAAAAGAGCACATTCATTTCTACACCTGAAAGAATCCTCACTGAGGTCACGCGTTCCCTCGTCCCTAATACTGAATTTAAATGTTCATCAAAACTAGATCCCTAATCCCCAACGTTTATCCTTACTATTTCAGACCTGGTTATAATCCTTAAAATTTCAGTCATGGTTGATTTTGCAACACTTGTGGCGTTATCAGCAAGGTGTTTTATTTGAATATTACAGGACCCACAGTCCATTCAAAATGACAAAAAGTAAAGTTAGAAGTATTTACCACAGGCTGCTCCAAACACTTTTGGAACAGAAGAAGAGCAACTAATATACCTGTTTCCAGTGAAGCCAATCAAACTTCATCCGTCACGATTCTACTGAACTCACGATCAAATGTTGCCTCACGTATTATGTGAAATGTGCACATGCAATAGCTTTTGTCTTTTGCATCATGTCCAGTATGTGCATGCATCGTTTGCAGTGTGTCCCATGTGTGTCAGTACACAATTTGAATCCTGCTCAGAAAAGGTAAAGCAGTAAGTACAAAACCTTCTGCAAAGAGAGATAATTACAGTAGAAAATACTGTACATTGAATGGTTATTGCTACAAAATGCTGGCTTTAAATAACATAATAACATTTCATAATCTAAGTATTATAACGTTAACCTGATTCTCTACTTAACCCTGAAACCAGGTCGTGCCCTGGCCTAGTGTCCTCGGTTTACACAAAGGTCTTCACCCCAAGACACACAAACTCTCGCTTATCTACCAATTGACGTCTTTGTTGCACTACATAAAGTTTTAATGTACTCATGAATCTTAAATTAGACTCACGATGAGCCTACTTAACCAAGAGCATGTTTGTGTGTGTTACAGCAATATGCATGTGCAGGTCTAAAAGACCGACTGAAAGCCACAGACGGTACCTTCTGTTTCGATGGTACTTTGCACAATAGAAAAGGCAAGTGGCATTAAGGAGGAATTCACCCTCAGAGACTGTTGCATCATATTCAGCCATTAAGCTCTGATGTTCAGTGCATTCCAAGAATTATTATGCGATAAAGTGCTGTAATTTACTCGCCTCTGCACACCCTCTTGTACTTTTAGTTCAGTTAGCAATTGCCTCCTGAGACACCAGTATGAATTGGTGTCATTCAGCTGTGAATTATAGAGAACAATGTATCCCATGAGTGAGATTTTCTGGTCAAGAAAACGTGAGAGCCACACTGTTCACAGATGAAGGAAACGTGCCTTGTGGCGGTGTTATGTTTCGGTCTGTCGAGGCTCCGCTTGCCTTCTTATAATGGATTTTGTAAGATTGTTGATCCTCAGTGAGTCTAAAGAGAAAGAAGCCCTTACTTAATATTTCTGAATTACTTAAATGAAAAAAAACTGATGTGTTAGACACCCAAAATATTTTTTTACAGCTGACGTTAATTAAAGGTGCAGTGCGGAGGATTTGGCGGCACCTAGTGGTGATGTTTCAGATTGCAAACAACTTAAACTTCTCCCAAGCGTATAGGAGGACCTGCCCCGTTAATACAAGTGTGGGCCTCCCTTTGTGTGCGACAAACGTGAGAGCAAATTGTTTTTTGCCAGCAATGAAATTATGTTTTTGAAAGGCTAAACGCCAACAAATATGGATTGAAGTAGAATATTTCGTTAGATTTTGCTACAAAGTAGCAAAAAAAACTTCTTTTTAAATAGTTTTATATACAGAGGTTTGTATAAATTATCCAGTAAGTGTGTTATTACGATTTTAGTTATACATGTGCAAATCCCAGGTTGGGAACCACTGTTTTAAGGCATCTTTAAAATACAGTCGCTGCTATAAAAACAGTACAGTCTATGTCCGTGAAATCTCCTCCATCTCTTTTGAGCTCCTGTGATAGAAAAAAAGGGTCTCACAGAGAGATTTCCTCCTGCCTTGGAGTTAAATACATGATTGGTAAGAATCTTCTATTCCTGCTTGAGCCTATACTTGGAATATATTTTGGCTTAAATTTACCCCGGGATATCACTTCTGCACTAATCTGCTATCATTTTTGGTTTTATTGTTGCGCCTGCAGTATGATTGAATTTTCATCCTTTATCTGGAATTTGAGGAGCTGCTGAACTTCTCCTCAGCGCCACTCGTCCGCCCTGAGCAGAGCTTTATGGTAGCACTTTAGTCAGTGTTGAAAATAGAAGTACAGTCGCTGCTATGTGTAATGTATTGGTGACTTATACCCAGTTTTTAGTATTGTTGCTTTAATGGAACAAACTGTATTACAATAGCCATTTTTTGGGTCCTAACCTGAAATTGTATATCTGTATCTGTATAAAATAACCTGTATATATAAAATAGTTCACTTTTTAGTGGAAAATCCAATTTAAAAGTTCATGTCCTGGTCAGGTCAATAAAATGGATATGCTCTGATATTAACAGGTAAAACTGTTAAAAACTAAAAAATGATAATAATTGATTCCTAGATGGGGATTCACAATATAATCGGGTGATTTCATGGTGAAAATTGTGTGAAAACAAAACATGCTGAGAATGTTGCACCTTAAAATGCTAGTTTAGGTCCCAAACAGTACGGAGTGTACAGCGCCATTTAAGAATGAAAACAGATGAGGCAAAGGCCGAGATCAGGTAACTGTGTGTGAATAATACCTCATATTAATAGAGATTTCTGGCATTTATGTCAAAAGAAAGATGAATCATTGCTACACACCACATGTTCTGATACACATCAGCATGTTAAGGCCTTTACACCCGGGGGCGTGACAAATAAATGACAGGAACTAGGGCTTTTATTGTGAAAGGTAAGAACGGAAGGAGTGGATCTGGTATGCGCTGCTTTTGTCAAGGTTGAAAGGAGTAATAAATATAGGCGCAACTGAACCCGTTCCGCACAATGTGATTGGTTGATGCGTTTATTTGCGATGTGAGAGCTCTGAAAAGAAGGGTCACTAAACTTAGCATATTAGCTCAAAGCACCGCAGTGCCTCAGTAATGGCATGGCTGTGGTGGACTTCACATTATTTTTACAAATGTTGAGCGATTTTTTTCTCCATGAAATACAAAACATGAATCACAGAGAGAGACCACATCATCTCCTCTATGTGTGAGTTATTCTGTGTTGGCTAGTGTTGTGGGAATTTTCCTCTTAATAAAATATAAAACATGAATTCACAGAGAGTATCTGTCTTTTTGGAGTTTTATTACAATAAACAGGGTTCACATTTGTGAAGGCGGATCTCCCAGCTTGCCAGGCTGATAAGAGACTCTCTAGACATACAGTACTGTAAAGTTGTGAATGGAGACAACACACAGACACCTGCTAAGGGCGAGCCAGCCTGGCAAGCTGGAAAGAGATCTGCATTTGCAAATCTGAGTGTTTATTGCAATAAAACTCCAAAAAGACAGATGCTTTCTGTGAATTCATGTTTTATATTTTAATATGAGGAAAATTCCCATAACACTGGCCAACACAGAATAACTCACACATAGAAGAGATGATGTGGTGACTAAGTTATATATAATACTGTATATAAATAACTTAAACTTAATAGACTTATTGTCTGGTGTGTTATCAGGTAGGATACCAAGGATAAAAGAGTCAAATAGATACCCAAAATCAACTTAATCTGTTGTTGATAATACAGGAACTCTGGGCAGTCCCAGAATATCTACCGAGCCCTGACGTATTTTTAAATTAAAGTCCAGGTAAACGTCATCGTTTTTTATTTGTTTCTGGATGTTATCCATTGTGAAGTACCCCTATGAACGCTGCACTCGGCCCGCAAAACACCGTCGTCACACAATCTCCGAGTCTTCTGCGACCGCTTGGATTTGCCAACCACAAAAAAACACGCTGCTCACCTCAGGCTGGTTGTGTTTGGACAGCAGTGTCATCATTCTCCTAAATGTCCCAGTTAGCATGTTCCTCCTTGCACACGTTGCGGTGTGATATGCCCGTTAATTAGTTTCTCTGAATTATATGTTGTGACAAGAGTCTTTCTGCAGCAGCTAATTCAGGATGCTAAAAAAGAAATGATTACTAAGGGGGAAAGGATCACTACTGAATGCACAATTAGCTGAATTATAATATCCCTGGATGATGTAATGGTTATGCAGGTCACTATTGAGATATCACTCCAACGCAGCAGGGTGACACAGTTTGAAGGTAAAAGCTGACTCGTGTCCCCCGAAGCTGAAAATGACAGTGAAAAGGTTGTCCTGCCGCCCAGACAGTGACGTCTCTCTGATGTTTTTCTCTGTAAAACAGGCTTTCAGAGGACTTTAAAATGACTTTCACAGTAAAATGCCATGACAATCATTTGAATGTAGAAACTATTGAAAAGAGTCTCACAAATTAGTCCGCCGCTCTCAGAATGATTGGAAATTCAATATCTTTGGATTTTAAACTGATGATGTTCAGAAATTTGAAGATGGGCTCTGGGAAAGTGCAATGTTTTTTTGTTTTTTTGTTTTTGGTAACACTTTACAATAACCATCATTTATAAATGTTAAATCGATAGTTATTAAAATTTAGTTAATATTGATTTTACTGTGAACCAACCATGAAATTATAAAATAATAATGTTTACTAATTATTAGTAATGCTATAATTTACGTTATTTTAACAGTTTATTGTTGCACATATTATAACATTTTATATACTATATATATAAGTATGTGTTAATGATTGCCCTATGATTTGTAAACTTTTAAGAGACTGTTTGTAAAACATCTATAAACATAAACAACAATTTCTTATAAGTTTACAAATCATTTAGTAATCATTAACGAATACTTAATATAGTACATAAAATGATATAATGTGTGCAACAATAAACTGTTAAATGGTTTACTAATATAATCAGAATTCAATTCAAAATTGTTGCTAGGCAACCACTGAATGAGTGCTAACGTTATCTCAACACAAACCGTGAACTGTACGCTACCTAACCAATAATAGTACAGTTTGAATGAATGAAAACAACTTTCCCGAAATCTCAACTACTGCGCTAATTTGCCTTCTGCTGTTTTGTGTTCAGATCATGATAACTATACGGTCAGTAAAGTCATATAGCTCCGGGTATCGACATAATGAGAAAAAGCGCTAATGATGCCGCTTTTCTGCTCGCAGTTTAATTTTTTCCAACTCGAGCGTTCAGGGCGCTCCTGTGGGAACGCAAGCTGCACAGAGCGGATAAATGTGAGGCGCTAGAACGCAAAAGCAGCGCCCAAAACGCTTCACTCTTATTGAAAACAATTACAAAAAGCCGCCCTAGGTTATTAAAACGCTCTGTGTGATCAGGGCCTTAGCGTTTAATCACCTGAAAATAAGATAAGTAAGATAAGATAAAAATAAGATGGTCGGCCACTGTAGGTCTCCTACACGCTTAGCACAGAGGAGAAGTTTCAGTTGGTTGCAACCTGCAACCTCAGTGCTAGATGCTGCCAGATCTTACACACTGCACCTTTTAAAAAGCCTTTTGCACTGTGCTGGAAATTTGAGGGTAAATGTGAAATCTGCAGCATCTCAGTCATCTGCCTTTTAATTTCATGAGCCGCTCTGTCGGCCAGAGGAACACGATTATGTAAATTCTAAATTTGAGTAGTAGGCACCTTTCTAACACAGCTACACCCATATGGCCTGAGTACTGCCTGTGCTCAGCTCTACCCCAGAACATCCAGCTCTCGAGTCCCCATAGAAACCGGGCACGCCACGAGATCCACAACAGATCGCTCACAGATCATCAGAGCGAGAGTGTGTGTGCTTTAATTTCAGTATGTGTGGATATAGATAGATAGATGGATAGATAGATAGATAGATAGATAGATGGATAGATAGATAGATAGATAGATAGATAGATAGACAGATCGATAGATAGATAGATGGATAGATAGATAGATGGATAGATAGATAGATAGATAGATAGATGGATAGATAGATAGATAGATAGATAGATGGATAGATAGATCGATAGAATTGGGTAATTCTTGTGTTACAGCAGCAGGTTATCCAGGCAATGTACAGAAACAGTAAATACACAGTAAATAAACACATTAACAACAGAGATAAATATCTATGCAATATAAAGAATATATTAGAATACACTATAAATATACCAGACTACTACAACTAACATAGAATATATGAAATATAAACATAGAATAACATATTATGTATATTAGCAAAGTGTGCAATTTACAATTTTGTTTTAGAATAAAAAATAAATGAGGTAGTAAAAATGACTTATATGTGAGTTGACCCTTTTGGTATATACAGTATAAACTGTTTGTTGCGTATATCCTACATGAATTCATTGAGTGAACAACCTCACAATATGGTGCAATGTATGTAACAACATGACAATAATTATAATAACCAACAGGTTAATTACCTCTGAAACGGTCTAAACTAGAACTGTGAGCATTATGAGCTCAGCTGATAATGTATATGTCTGGTATGTATGTATTTACCAGTGTTGGAGAATTTATTTTAATTAAAAAATGTGATCAATTATACTCAGACCATAGACATGGTAAACTCAACATTGTGGTTTAACCAGCAGCTAACCTACAGTTTGGATTTATTTAGTACCCATCAGCAGTTAGCTTAGCCTCAGTTATAACACAAAACGCTTACCCAACCCTGTTACCACACACAACAACGCTGACACTGAACAATTCATAAGCCTGAACTGACACTGACACTGACACCTATCTTAATGTTCAATATCAATGTTTTTTTCTGCAGTATTTGTGCCACGGCATCTATAGTACAGCTAAGGTTAGGGAAGGATTATAATTATGGCAAATTAACAGATGATATGTGAACATTAAGGTTAAGGAGAGATTGTGGTTACATTTTTAAAAAGCTGACATTAATTACAGGGCTGTGACGGTGAAAGAACTGCTCGCTATATGCACATAAACAACCCTGACCTCCACACTGTTACTTTCCTCCTCTCTCTATATAAAGGGATCGTGTCTATGGTTACCCACGAGTTATGAAAACATGCAAAAAAAAGCCTGACGACCTATTCTTTCATTCATTCATTCAATCTTTATCTAATCTCGATAGATCATTGAGAGCAAGTTCTCATCGATGATGTCAAGAATATACAGCACATACAAAACAGATACAAGAAAAGTCAATCAATTAAACTATTTCCTAATCCTAATCCTAATCCTAACCATTTGAGGGCAATGCCTAACCTCAACCATCTTGCGATAATTTCGCTTGTGGGTTACCTTCTAGACACAACCATATAAGGGCACACAACATTCTGCTTTGACACCGGATGTAAATCATGACCTGCGTGACCTACGGTATGTCCGATATGAATGTAATTCCTATCATTCTGGGCTGGTTTACCAGTGGCTATATACACAAGATCGTTTAACCAAAAGCTGTAAAGCCGACCGACCAAAGTGCAGAGGTAGCGGCGCATTACTGGGATTAGTAACTGGGATTAGTAACTGGGATTTAACCAGTGGTTGGATGTAACGGAGTGCATTTACTCAAGTACTGTACTTAAGTACAATTATGGGGTACATGTACTTTCCTTGAGTGTTTACTTTTTATATTACTTTATACTTCTTCTCCACTACATTTTGGAGGCAAATATTGTACTTTTCACTCCACTACATTTATTTTGAGAGCTTTGGTTACAAGCTACTCTGCAGAGTCAGATTATTAATGCAAAATATAAAATCAACTGAAAATGATGATGTTTGTTATGGATTAAGCTCCTGGCAATATATAAAGTAGTTTAATGAAGCTCCACATTTACCAGCTGCAACATTAGTGGTGAACTTATTAATGCATCACTAATTCAATTAACCCAGTAATTTAATATATAATACTCTGAAATTAGCCATTCTGCATCATGACTAGTTTTGGAAGTATATTTTGATGCTTTGCACTTTTTCTAAGTAAAATATAGAATACAGGTGTTTAACTTGTAACAGAGTATTTCTGCACTGTGGTGTTGCTACTTTTACTTAAGTAAAAGATGTGAGTACTTATTCCGCCACTGGATTTAACTATGAATTTCAAATGATCATCTCTTATACTACTTGTTACTGAGAAAAGTAATCACATTACTGTATCTGCCTAACACCCAGTGTACAACCTCTGGATCTGAAAAGTGAAGCCAATGCTGAAGTGCCTTAAACTTGCATTCTCTCTAATAGCCAGCAGGGGGCGACTCCTCTGGTTGCAAAAAGAAGTCAGATTGTATAGAAGTCTATGAAAAAATGAGCCTACTTCTCACTTGATTTATTACCTCAGTGAACATTGTAAACATGAGTTTATGGTCTCAATCACTAGTTTCAAGTCTTCTTCAATACAGCATGATGTTCATTTAGTAAATTATGGTCCCATTTAGAGTCAAATAGATCATAAAGCAGGGTATGCTTTAGGGTGTGGCTACCTTGTGATTGACAGCTCGCTACCACGGCGTTGTCCGGTCTGGGAGTTCTCCGTGTTTTCGTCTTACAACTTTAACCCTTTCACAGTGTGTTTTCAGTTCATGAAAGTTAATTATAACCTTTTTGGTAGCCTAAAAATTTCTTATTAAGCATTTGGTTGTACTTAGCTCCACCCTCTCATGTCGCTTCTGGCGACCGCCAAAATGCCGAACTCGAGGATTCCAAACAGCAGTCCACAAACCAATGAATGACCTCACGGTGACTTAGTACGGTCCACTTTGCTAGCTCCTACTAATGCTTCTCCTTCTCTAACCACTGTCTTGTTTTACACTCACACATCTTTCCTTCAGTTCCTCGCACTCTGCCCTGAGACTTTTTCCGCCTTTTCTCCTCTGCAGCCTCTCATCTCCGGTGGCTCTCATCTCTCATTGTGCTCCAAGTGTCTGGTTCAACAGTAGTTTTATCTCTTTTATCTCCTCTATGACTGTTAAGACCTGTTATTGGACATTAGATATTCAGATTTTACAAAAGCTAAAATACACAATATAAAGTCTCTGTCGTTGGGGGTTTTGTCCTTGTAGCGGTGTGACCTTCTCTCTCTCTCCTCTCTCTCTCTCCTCTCTCTCTCTCTCAAACACACCCATATACACACTTTCACAAGAGAAATCAGTTAAGTGAAGCCGCTTCAAAGCAGAGGGCAAGACTCTGATGCCCTGATAGCTTCCGATCACCACATGTCTCCATCATCTGAGTGCTGGCACACTGCAGACACCACTAATACCGGACTGAAGTGTGACTGAGAGCAACAGCACAATACAATCAAAACGCTTTTTCTGTTTTGAACTGATCCTCTCTCTTCCAACTCGACCCTCCTTTCCTTTTCTGTCCTCTACTGTCCTCTCCTGTCCTGTCCTTTTTCTGTTGAGAACTCTCATCTCCTCTCCTCTCCTGTCTTTTTCATTTTTTTTCAACATAACAGCTCAACCGCCCCCAACTCAAGACCCATCACGCTGATTTGTATGTCTTGTCGCCTGCAGAGAGCTAAAGGGGAGACAGAAAAAAGTTGTTCAGATGGTTGAAGTGATTCCTCGTTCCTCTTACCTTATAGTCTCTATAGTGATGAAAAGGAGATGAGAGATGGGTGAGGGAAGGTGAGAAAGGAGGAGGAGAGTGGGGAGGGGACAAAGGGAGCACCGATTGTGACCAAGAGTGGAGGTGAATACTGCTGCATACTGATGAGGCGAGGAAAGGACTGAAGAAACACATATGCATAGCATCCGTTACATCAGGAGTGTCAAACTCATTTCAGTTCATGGGTCACGTTCAGTCCAATTTGATCTCAAGTGGGCCGGACCAGTAAAACCAATGCATAGTAGCCTATAAATAACAACACCTCAAAGTTTCCCTTCCTGTTAGTGAAAAGATGTACAAGTACATTCTGAAAATGTTCACAATTAATAAACAATCCATTTACAGAAATGATGAGATGTCTCGCTGACCTCTTATCTTCTCAGTTTTCCTGGCAAGTTCTTGTATTTTCCGTCATGATAATGGCGCCAAATATTTTACTTTTTGACAAAGACATATTCCACCAGTGACTAATGCATGAACAGTGGCTTGACAGACAGTGTTGTGTCATATATCCTGTACGTACACATGTGGGATCTTTAATAGCGTATACAGCGTAGGGCCTGCTACACTTATTAGGACAGCGTGACCGCCACATAGGAATAGCATTGCATTTTATTGTAAAATTGGAATTAATGACTTCTCTGCAATTTTTACACTTTGCAAAGTCATCAAGTGGGCCTGGTTGGACCATTTGGTGGGCCACTTCTGGCCCCCGGGCCGAATGTGTGACACCCCTGCGTTACATGATGTGTGAGGGTTTGACTATTTTGGGATGCCGGGCAGGTTTTTTTGTGTCGTAAAAGATTACAGTGAAGTCACAAAGACAAAGAATGCATGCCTTGAAAAATACACTGAACACACACTGTAATAAAAACACACAATATACACTCAAAACTACAAACCCAAGAAAACTCTCCTCACCAGAAAAATGACAGCCCGGTGGAAACACTTAAAAAAGTGACGAACACTATCCTGACAAATGACCTCTCGTGACCAACATTTCCTTCCACACTCTCTCCTTTTTCCTCCCGTCTCTGTACATTTATGAAGCAGTCCGCCCGTTTGTGCCGCTCAAGGCGAATTCGCGTCCAATCATGTCTTTCCATTGACTTTGTATGTAATTCTGCCTCCTCTAAAATTTGCTTCACATTCTGTCTGAACACACAGTTAGAGAGGAGGTCAGGATCAGGCCAACAAAGTGTGTGACCCTTGACGAAGAAGACAGTTATTTGCATCCCGCCTCAGTCAATCAGTCCTACTTTATTTCTATAGAACAAGTCATACAGCAAATGTAACTCCCAAGTGCTGAACAGAAAGAGTTCAAAAGAACACAAGTTTAATAAAGAAATAAAAACATTTAAATGATTATAAACATTTTTAATAAGTAAAATAAAGTATAGTATAATAAAACTAGTAATATATTGTATTTAGGAACAAATATAAGCTTGTCCAGTCATTAACATTGCATTTATTTTTTCAGTACATTTAAAATAATATTCTTATTTTACACTATTCTTGCATTTTTATTTATACATGCATTTATATTATTTGCATAGATCATATTTTTCAGCATTATTATTTGCACTGTTATAAATATTTCTTATTTATATTTTCTTAAAATGTCTATTTTAATATATTTATATTTATATTCTAGAACGGGAGCAAAACGTAACTCAATTTCCCCCCCGGAGATCAATAAAGTATTTCTGATTAGTTTCCTTGCCGGAGAGAGTTTGTCCCGAAGTGGCTGCTGTAGTTATACCTCCACCTTAAAGAAGGGTGCTTCATGGAGCTGTGAGTGTGACAACAAACGGAGTTAGGGATGTGTCGGTCACGAACAAGCCGACTCTTTTAAGTGAACAATGGGAGCCGGCTCCCGTCCGATTTTTTTTATTAATTGAAGGCAGAATGATAGGATGATCTTCTCCGGTGTGGAGTTAACTGGAGTTTAGGCTTATCCCCGAACCGTGTCAAGCACAGTGACCGGAGGAGAAGCATCAGCAGTAGGACAGTGAGCGGTGGCATCACGGGCTCAGGCTGTGTCAGTTTGTGCAGGATAGAAAGTGATGGTGTCCAGGAGTTTTTCAGCTTCCGGTATCTGGTACAGCGTGGAGAGTCTTCCTTCCAGCTCTGGGATCTCATCAACCAGACAACCGTATGGGGAGGTAGTGGAGCCGTGGGTGGTACTGTAGATGTGGTGGCTGTGGAGCAGAAATAAAAAGGAGGCCAGTACAGGGCTTAAAGTGCAAAATGGTTTAGTGATCAGTTGAGGAGGGTAGCAGCTGCAGACAGGGAGGGCACAGGCACAGAGCTGGTCCATAGTTATGTTGTTGTGGGCTTTTTTGTAATATTTTGACATAATAGTATTAAAATAGTAAATTATTTAGATTTTTTTTTCTCCCCTCATTTGGATAGCCCATATGGATGGATGGTGCCCTATATTTGCCTATACCGCCTATGCCTAGGGACGGCTCTGACGCAGGGGCTCTAAACCGGAGCCCACAACGCTGATATGGTTTTAACAGAGGTGACAGAGAGGGTCTACAGACAGGACATCGTTGGTTCGATCCCCGGCTGCTCTGGTCACATGTCGATGTGTCCTTGAGCAAGACACTTAACCCCAAATTCCTCCCGAAGGCATAGCCATCGGGGTGTGAATGAGTATTTAGATTCGATCCTGATGGGCAAAGTTGGCACCTTAGCAGCCTCTGCCATCAGTGTATGAATGTGTGTGTGAATGGGTGAATGTTGACATGTAGTGTAAAGCGCTTTGAGCGGTCGGAATACTAGAAAAGCGCTATATAAATGCAAGTCCATTTACCATTTACCTCCCAATGCTAAAAAGAGGTTGGGTTGTGCTAGCCTCAGTATGCTGTCCAGTCTGGGAAAACAAAAAAGGGCATCCTTTAGCGTCTTTATTGGACGCACCGGGCCTTCAGCTAACACCAGTGCAAACCCATCCGCGTCATTATTAGACGGTCAGAGCAACTGACGTAGTTTTTAACAAATCTGTGTCCATGTAATCGCACTGTACCAAGATCTTCTCTGACATCAGGTCTGTGTTGTGATAAACTTCTATATTCAAGTAAGGATAGCAGAGGCTCATCGAGGTATTCTATTATTCATCAAAGTAGAGATTAGGTTTTCCACATTACCTGATATAACCTTAACCATAGAGGTGGCAGAGCAGTAAGCGTGTGTGAGTAATAATTGAATGAATATTTTTGTGATAATCATTTGGAATAGTTTTGGTAGGCAATGAAAAACAAGGTATTTTGTAGCTTAGGTTGGAGGTCTTCTGTTTTACAGCTGTCTCTTTTGAAATGGTTGTGGAAGGGGGGTTTCTCCACGGACTCTGGATGGTTATGGTTGTGAAGAGCCAGCAGGGGGAAGGTAAAATCTCCCACTAAAATCTGCAGATCATGGTGGTGATGGAGGAAGCAGAGGGTTGTGCAAAACTCAGAGTTGTGTATAAACATTTAAAGCTGGAATAGAAAATGGGAAGACGGCTAATTGGTCAGAAAATTGAAAATTGAGATTGAGAGAAGCTAGACAGTGTGAGAAAGTGGAAATTATGAATGTATCAGTGAGGACAGTTAAAAACTCACAACGGGGGAGCATGAGAGAGAGGAGACGTTCCTTAATTCAACTTTTGACTTTCCTTAATTCAACTTTTGAAAAAATAAAAATCATCAAAAGGATGATTGGATTAATCCTGGTTATTATTCCAGTTATTAAACTGCATATTGTGATTTAAAACTAAACTAAAAGTGAGTATGTGTGCAGAAATCCAAGAGAGATAAAACAGGCAAAAACAAAAATAGTCCAGTTTGTAATCTGTTTACTGAATGCACAAACACGTGTGTGGGCAGGTACCCTGTTATTACACACACACACACACACACACTAGAAAGTGCAGAGTTGGCAGGGCGGACTAATTTATGCTTGAGTGCGGTTCAATTAAGGCAGATGTAAAGAACTGTTCCCCAGTCTCAGCATGTGCTACCCTGTTAAACGCAATGCAGAGCACACACATCCTCTCTCTCTCCGTCTCTCTCTCTCTCACACACACACACACACACATACATACACACACAAAATACAGAGGGTGGTAGAAAAATTCTTGGACTTACATAATGAAGTTGGAGATGTTCACTGAGCCATAGGATGTGTACAAGCACAGGAATGCCATGGCAACACGGAGAAGACTGGATGCCAGAGTGCAGAAATTCAACTAAAAGGCTTCATCGCTGAACCGGATTGTAGCTTGTGTCAGGGATGCTGGTGTGAAGCTTTGACACGAAACATAAAAGAGACTAGCTAACAGAGTGGAAAAGCTAAGTGAGTGGCAGCAACATACCAAACACAATTTCCAGAAGAATCCTTTTTTACAAGGTTTTTCCAGACGTGACGTCGCCTTGCTATAATCAACTGTTAGCGACTGTACTGGTTGGTTTTCTTGCTGATCATAACTGTCAGTGGTTCTAGTTATTGCCTGGAGTAGTTATAGTGTGTGTTTCTGTCATAAAATGGTCTGTCAAGTTGATTTAGTGGATCTCACCTATTGATTGTAAGAGCTGCTTGGTCAAGCCAACTGTACTTATTGGACAATCATGCATTCATGTAGTCGCTAAAATCAACCCAGTCACCCTCCCAACCCGTCAAATGCCATCGGCATCTGATACCGATGCCCCGGGGCACCCTTTAGCGTCTGTATTGGACGCATCGGGCTTTCAGCTAATGCAGTGTAAGCCCATCCGCGTTATTATTAGGCGTTCAGAGCAACTGAACGGGTAAAATGGTGAAAATATTCTAAATATAGAGTACACTTAAACTGATGTGGATTTTTTTAGGTGGCTAAAATACGTTTTTCTGCTGCTCCCATCCAAAGCTGCTTTACCTCGCCGTCAGACAGCCCATTCCGACAGGAACTCGTTATATCACTTGTTTCACCCAGGTGATCGCTCTCCATGTCCCGTGTGAAACCAAGTCGACATTGTTTAGTTGTATTATAGGCTAGTTTTGTTATGTAACTCCCGGACTTTACTAGTGGCAGTTACGTAACAACCATATTTATTTGACGTAACAAGCATACTTATTTTAACCCAAACCTTGATCTTTTCCTAAATCTAACCAAGTAGTTTTGTTGTGTAAGTAAACCTAAAAACTATACGTTGGAAGTTTATTTTGAAAAAAGACACTATGCATGTAACGAGTGGAAACTTGACACGCCGTTCCTGAGTCCAAAACTGACGCTAGAGGGGTACCTAGAGCGTCATAGATTGGAGCGTAGGGCCACTGACCAAGCTGCTGCATTTGACAAGTTGGGAGTGAGAATGTGTTGATGTAACAAATATAGATATAGTGATTTCAGGGTATACAGGAGTGTGTCAACACTCCGATGATGGAGATAACTGGTGATCAGAAGCTGTCAAGGCGTCAGATTCTTGGCTTTGGCTTTGAAACTTGTTCCCTTAACTGACTGTTTTGAAAGTGGGTATATGCGTGTGTTTGTGTGTGTGTGTGAATATGAATGAGACAACTCCTCAGTTCAAATATAGAGATGCTTCACTGATTCGACTTAATTGGAATAAAACTGGACTAATAGTTTTGACCAATGTGCTATCTTGTTTTTTTTGGACTACAGGTGACAGTTTTTAATGGAAAGAGGTAATGTCTACTATTGGGTCCTCACCCTTTTCAATTAAGAAATGAAGAAAAAATACATAATTGTACACATTTTTGGCAATTCATGCACATTCTACCTTCCAGTCATGTCAGATTCACAGGCAACATGCCAGGAGATGCACACTGTATAGTGTGCACAAGTAAAGAAAGAAGTGTAGTACATAAAGCTTTACCTATCCTGCAAAGTAAGAGTAGCATGAAAGACGACTCTGGTGATATTATTTTTATTTTTATTACTATCAATGAATCCCATGAAAAGAAATTGAATTGATCCCACTAGTAAATATTCCCTATCCGTAAGCCTGATCTAGCTGGTTTATTATTTAGTCAATCCCACAAGCACAACTCTACGGCTGTAAATACTCACTAGAGCACGAAATGTGTATTAATGTGCTGCAGAAAATAGTCCCCAACAAATCCTCCTGTTTTGTAACAATTGTCAAAAACTACTATGCCCAGCTATTTCAGGAAAATTAGTGTGTACATTTGTGATTTGGTCAAGATTTCCATCTTCAGTAGGAATGAATGAGCTACTGAAGCCACATACAGGCAGGAAGTCCGGACGGACTAAAGCATTGTTGTCTTTTGGTCGTTTTATGAGTCTTATCCTTTACCTTCTCCTTAATCCTTCTGTGCAGTGAAATTGATGCCTTCATAACTTCTGCTTCAATTTGAAGTTCGATATAGTAGAACTTTGGCTGTAAAACCTGGCAGAAAACCAGGTCAGTGTGTGCCGCCGTGGTTTGCACAGCTGCCCAGGAGAACACAGTCACTCTCCATTTAAGAAATAAAGCCTTTCCCTGTGTAATGTCACACTTAAAGATGCTAAATTTGATATCCAGAGCATTAATACAGCAGCAAACAACTATTTGCGATGTAAAGATATAGTGGAGTAATGTCTACCTGAGCAGAAAATGAAGTCACTCTCCTTGCGTGATAATAATCTGGATCTCTTCTTGCTTTGCTGCTTTTGTTGGCTAGCCGTGCATAGACTGTATATAAAGATGGATGACGCGTCTCCACTTCCTCCCACTATACAGAAGTGAAGCTGTCAATTATCACTCGCTGTCGCCGTGTTGAGAGCCATTGAGAGACAAGAGAAATGCACCCAATCCTGTATTTAGTCTTAGTTTATCTTTTAAAGCTAGATACATTTTCATATTTTGTATAAGGGGTCTGGCTCTAGTCAACCAGTCAATTTATTTTTTCTTGTACATTTGACCTGAATCATCATTAAAGTTCAATGTTTGAGCTGAGCAAACAATGTAAAATCACTAAACAATAAACAATGTCTAACAAAAGCATTCAATACTGAAGCTCAATAACGATCAATAATGGAATGACAATGGCTACTGTCTTTACCAGCCTCGACAGCGCTGGTATTGTTTTCACTTTTCACTTTGCAACTCTGTGTGTGCGTCGTCATGGCAGACACCTGCTGTAGCGGGAACTACCACAGGAGCGTTTTGGGGTACAGTTGTTTATATCTGTTTGTCTGTCTATGGACAGATTTTGTCACCGTGATAGCACCACAACCGTATAAGATCCAGTCCCGATTGTGTGATTGCAATCACAGGTATGTAGTTGAGATCAAAATGAAGGCAGAGTTGGAAGATGGGTGTGGGGGAAGGGGCGTTATGCCCCACTTTACTCCCCTGGCCTGATTTGGCGTCACGGCTGGTTTGATCCCATCGCAAAATAGTCTCTAGTTTCTTATAGCAGCTGATTGTATGCAAACCTCCGATCCTCTTGTTTCGCTCTGCTTTTCCATTCTTTGTGCATAAATAAGTGACATACTTAAGATACGAACACTTTTTCCTCCTTCAACCACTAATTTTATTCCTCCATCAACATCTGCGTACTTGTGTGTCCTTGTTCTTGTACAGTTTTAGCTTCTCTCTTACTTAATTCCATGCCTCTCGCTCTCCTTCTCTGTCTATCTCCTCCACCGCTCCCTCTCACATCTTATTGCTCAGAGCAAACAATTACTTGTCTTGTTTGAGACACTCTGGACTAAAATAAATCTGTATAAATGTAGGGATCTCAGTCGCTACAGAAATGTAATGCCGGTGAAGGAGGAACAGATGAAGAAAGGCAATAAGAGGTATACAAAGAGGATGTCACTGCTGCTCAGCGTCAGCGTAGCTCTGTCCTCTCTTTTC
Source organism: Sebastes umbrosus (assembly GCF_015220745.1). Classification (NCBI taxonomy): domain Eukaryota; kingdom Metazoa; phylum Chordata; class Actinopteri; order Perciformes; family Sebastidae; genus Sebastes; species Sebastes umbrosus. The sequence continues at coordinate 17,893,292 of NC_051271.1, forward strand.
CTGCCTTGAACACATACATGAAAACACACAATTATAATATGCCCACATATTTCTGACACAGCTTTGTTTTAAAGAAATTACACCCCTAAAGGCAGAGAGGAAATAGGGTATTTTTTCAGTGGATTACTAAAGAAAACATACAATCCTGTCAGACCTTGGGGCTTTTTTATTGTTCATGAGGAAAAAAATGTCTTGCTTCTCTCTACTCATCTATCCCTGCATATTCATGTTTGTTTTACTATGAATTATTAGTGGATTCCTTCCAATTATCCAGCCTGGTCTGTGATTTGCTGTGACCTCCATTTGAGTCCGTTTTCCCATCTGCAAATCTAAGATATTGGAAGAGACTTAAAGAAGCCAGAAGGATTCCAATTGCTCGCTCTGCAGGACTCTTGAGGATGCAAAAGCATGACTATTTAAAACATTTATGGCATTTCTGACTTTTATCTTACAGTGTACAGTACAGCAGGATGAGAGAAGAAAGGGGGAGAATGGAGAGGTCAATTGACCTCAGCCATAAAAAAAACAAGAAAAAAGGGAAATATTTTTCTTGCGATGTCCATTTACAGTTAAAGTACACTTTCAACAATCTGCATTATTTTTTTTCTCAATTTAAGTGAAATGAAAGACACTTTTCAGTTACACATTCGGACAACAGTGATGTGTAAAATAAATAAAACATCTTACACATACCATAAAGATATTCTTTTTAAAAAAAGACCAATTTATCAAACAAACAGAAAATCATATAAACTGCAGTTCAGTGTATTTTCTACAAACCATTGCTGGCTTATTCTCCTATAGGTTTTTCCTACACACTTCAATGCCCATTACTATTATTGTGTTTAAATGTGTCTTTGTTGAATCATTAATAACAATATCATCAGTATCCCTCTGGATTTCACTGAAAATGTCTACAAACAATATATATCATGCTATTTTTAACAAATATACTATAAAACATTAGATTTATTACTATACTATTATATAACAGTCTGTAATCAGAAAACATTGTATTTCATGGCACTATTAAGTTTTTGTAGAAACATTGAACATTTAACTTGAAGTCCCTCTATTTAGCATTCATAAGCAGTATATATATATGAGCATGTAATACATGATTCATAACACACTATAATGTGGTCTTCAGCAGATATAAATACTTATTTATGTATTCGTCAACAACTATAACTCCTCCTGTAAATGCCCATAAGAAGACGCTAGTGTTATGAACAGAAAATACATGACAAGATACTAAAACACAGTTGTAATAATGTAAAAACATGTATGTACAGGAGAAGTTATAATCAATGACAAATACTGTAAAAAACAACAAGCACTTAAAAAATTTTATCACAGCTGCGTAACAGAGGAATTTAAAGTAAAGTGTTAACCCAATAACAATGATAACAATACTACTTTTTTACCATTGATGGATTCACCAGTCTTTTAGGGGGATATTAATTTACTTAATTCTGTTCAGTCAACAGTCATCTCTCTAAAACTAAAATAAATAAGAAAAAATATATAATGAAAACTTCAACACAAACAGGCCACATGCTAAGAGTGATATTTCTGACGCTAACGTCCTTGAAGGAAGCCACCTAAAAAAAAAATCTCTGAAAACCACAGTGCACCCTGGGAGACTTGTTTGGCCTAACATACTTCTCAAAACTCATTTTTCAACAAGATATCACACCTTAAGATGTGTTCCACTAAAGGTGTAAAACCTGCAGTATGACACTGTGCGTATTATCACCCGGAGCCACCAGGAGAATATTCACTGTTAATACGATTTCTTCCTCTCAAACGACCGCCATTCATTAGGAGTTGAATAAACAAAGTGAGACTACTGTGTACTGCACACCTCATAATAAACCAATGATTAATTCATTAAAGCACAAAGTCCTAATCTCCTTTATTTGTTTTTGAAGTAAGAAGATATAGTACAACATAATACTGCCTTTTCAGCTCAAGATCATTTGGTATAAGATCTCTATAAGATAATGCTGCATTTCTGCAATTCCAGCAGTTGTGCATGTGTGTGTGTGCGTGTGTGTGTGTGTGTGTGTGTGTATGCGTGTGATTTTGTGCCGATAATAGAATCTTAATTGGTTGATTAGGGAGGATTAAGGTCATTGATTGGATAGAGCTCAGGGCTCACCTGCTGTTCCCAACATCTAATTGGTTGGCTAAATAACATTTCAATGAAAGGCTGGGAGCTGCAGCAGGCGAGCGTTCACACACTCACACACACACACACACACACACACACACACACACACACACACACACACACACACGCACACAGCCGAGAGGGAAGGACGAAGACAGATAAGGAGAGGAGCAGGGGATGAAGGATGGAGGAAGAAAGAGAGAGGGAGAGAACATCCTTTTACACCCAAGTGTCCCAGCCTTTCTGGATGACAGAAATATGGTCTGTCAATCACATAGCAGGGTGAAAATGTGTGTGAGTGTGTGTGTGTGAGAGACGTGGGGAGAAAAATGCTCAGAGCGCACAAGGTGCAGGTGTTCAGTGTAGACCGCTAATAACCTATGTCAGTGCACACACACACACGGTCACCGAGTCGCACACGGCGCTGTGTGTGAAGGGTGATAGCTGCAGAGACAGTGACAGGCTCTGGAAGATGAGACTAATAATTGATTGACATTGGTGTCCTTGCGGCTGTATCTGTGTGTGAACGTGTAGCTGTGGATTTTGTGAGTGTGTGTGTGTAGCTGCCCATGTGTGTGATCTGAATGTAGAATTTGACAAACCTAAAGGGAAGTATAGATCTGTGAAAATGTGCTTTTCTGTGCATCTGCAGCTGCAGGCCTTTATACTGTATGTGATGGTACATGTTCAGTAGCTTGTTATTAGGCTTGCCGCAGTAGTCAGTGTTACCTGTGTCACACCATGATCGGGCATACACCGATTACATTACTTGCCCATCGCCCCCACAGTCATTTAGCTTCTTTTTTTTATAGACATAAAACCAATTTAGATTATCTTCGTGTATCAGCGCTGTATTCAATATAAAGTCGAATGACGGACGCTACAAACTGAACGTGAAAATGTCTGCTACGTACAGAGTCTCAGCTCAGAGTAGCAGGAGTCAGATTTCACACACAAGGGACGAGAGAGTTGACAGACAAGACGTCAAAGCGAAAAGCAAAAGCGCCTATTTGGCAGTATTTCGGATTTAAACCCAATGCTATAAGGGAACCGCAACGTTAATGAGGCAATCACCGTGCGGAGGGGTTACAGCCGATGTGTGTGGCCCCGCAGCGAAAGCTGGACCGGAGAGACCCGACACACAGCCATCCAACGTTAATGATCAAAGTCAGCGCTCTACAAATATTGAGCGTCATCTCTTCTTATAAAATGTCCGGTGTAATCTGTAACACCGGTGTTGTCACAAGTTTATTAACCGGTGGGAATATTTCCTCTCCGTCACCTCCCTAGTGCAAATGTGCTTTTTTGTACAGTCGCATGCTGCGTCTGCACCTGCAGGCCTTTGTACTGTGTGTGGTGGTACATGTCCAGTAGCCTGTTATCAATGTGTTTTCATGGACTCATTGAATTCCACCTGGTTTATGAAAGCACTACTGCAGGCTGTTGGAGGATTGCTGAGATGTGTGCTTGGCAGCTACTGCCTGTATCATTATTATGGGAGACCTTAATGATGGTGAATTATCATTACTGCAGAAAATGCTCCCCTGCACAGTTGGAAGGAAGCACATGAACAAAATATTCACACTCACACGGGAGGCCGTAAATCCCACTCTAGATATTTCTAATGTGCTGTGTAGTGAAGTACCGGAGTGAACGGCAGCTTATGAGCAAAGCTGACTGCAGAAATGTTTCTGTATAGCAGAAATGGGCAGTAGCTTTGTATAACAGAATCTAAAACTAGAATTACCGCCTCATTGCAGTTTACATTCATGTCTATCCAAAGTGTCGACACATTTATGTGAAATGTCATAATTGTCATATGAAATCTTGACTTATGGCCAAAAACATGTTTTGTGTGTTCGCAGTGACCTTTTGACCTTTGACAACCAAATTCTAATCAGTTCATCTCAGGCAGCAACCTTTGATTTTGGAAAGTGAAGCCAATGCAATACAAAGCTAGAGAACCTAAGGAATCTGTTGGTACCAACCATGACATGTTAGCTTGTCGGTAAGGACACTAAATAACGCTAATTTATACTACATTTTGGCGTGGAAAAACCGTTATGGCTATTTTCAAACTGGTCCCTTGACCTCTGACCTCAATGGACTTTATGATAATCACATGCAGTTTGGGGCAAAAAAACATGCAGTTTTTTGCATACAGTACAAATGTGTTATTTTCACCTATTCTAACATGGTGTATTTGAATATTTCTGCATACTGGGGTCCCTAAATAGTCTTGGAATTGCATAAATTGGGTATCACTGTACAGCTTGTGGATACTGTGAGCTCAACTGTATTCATGTGTGATGATGTTAGTAGCCATTTCACATAGTGATACTGAGTTTTTTTACTCAGATGTTATACATATGGTGTTGTGTTCTTTATACTATAGGACAGTTTTCCTAAGATTAGATTAGAAAAAATTGCAATATGTCGCCTTGCTTACAGTTTCGCAAAATGTCGCAATATATTGAATCGTTACTTCTGTGACTCCTCTGATTACAAAAAGAAGTCTGATTGTATAGAAGTCTATGAGAAACTGAGCCTACTTCTCACTTGATTTATTACCTCAGTAAACATTGTAAACATGAGTTTATGGTCTCAATCACTAGTTTCAAGTCTTCTTCAATACAGCATGATGTTCATTTAGTAAATTATGGTCCCATTTAGAGTCAAATAGACCATAAAGGAGGGTATGCTTTAGGTCGTGGCTACCTTGTGATTGATAGATCGCTACCACGGCGTTGTCCGGTCTGGGAGTTGTCCATGTTTTCATCTTACAACTTTAACCCTTTCACAGTGTGTTTTCAGTTCATGAAAGTGAATTGTAACGTATTGGTTGACTAAAAATATCTTATTCAGCGTTCGGTTGTACTTTGCACTGATGTCACTTCTGGTTGCAAAAAAAAACAAGATGGTGACAGCCAAAATGCTGAACTCGAGGCTTCAAAACTGTAGTCCACAAACCGATGGGTGAAGTCATAGTGACTACGTCCACTTCTTATATACGGTCTATAGCCGGATCGCACCGAAAGGAAATGAACGAGAGTAATTTTCCACTGTACTAAAAAAGGCAGGTGTGAAAAATACTCTAACTTTGTTGCTAATGTGATCTTTTTATTTACAAACACAGAAACCTTTCTTTTCCTGCAACAAGGCTTGAAGAATGCATCACCAAACAAACATTTACTGAGGGGGAAAGTACACTGCCAACACCATTGTGCAGCTTAGACAAGTTACAAGTCAGCTGTAGCATTTGGAAAAGCTTAAGAACTTAACCTGAAAATATTAAAATTGGTGGTCAGGTTTGATATTGATTGGTCCTTTTTTTTCCCCACAGAGTTTTTGGAGTGAGAGGAACAGCTGCCTCCGGAAGTATTCTTCACCACAGTAAGTCCTATCTTCTATCTTCTATCTTCTATCTCCTATCGTGTTTTTCAAATTAGTTCTCCAACATTCCTCAATATAGAAACACAGATTCTGTTCAATCACTAGTTTCAAGTCTTCTTCAATACAGCATGATGTTCATTCAGTAAATTATGGTCCCATTTAGAGTCAAATAGAAAGCAGGGGATGCTTTAGGGCGTGGCTACCTTGTGATGTACAGGTGGCTATCGCTGCGTTGTCCGGTCTTGGAGTTGTCCGTGTTTTCGTCTTACAACTTTAACCCTTTCACAGTGTGTTTTCAGTTCATGAAAGTTCATTATAACATTTTGGTCGCCTAAAAATGTCTTAGTCAGCTTTTCTGGTTGCAAAAAAACAAGATGGTGACGGACAAAATGCCAAACTCAAAGCTTCAAAAAGATAGTCCACACCAATGGATGATGACACTGTGACTATGTCCACTTCTTATATACAATCTATGATTCATTCTTGAATCCAAGTGGACGTTAATGCCACATTTGAAGAAATTCCCTCAAGGTGTTCCTGAGATACTGTGATCACGAGAATGGAACGGATGGACGGAGGCATGAAAACGGTGAAAGACAGTAAATTCTCATTATTGATTAATGATCACAGTCCTTTTCCACCTAATTGCAATTAAATAAGCACAGATTAATGGTTTTATAGATGATCAGGTGAAGAAATTACTCAAATGTTACGTTTTTTGAAGATCCAAAACAACATTTGAGTGCTTAAATATCATAGAAACACGTGTCTCTCTGTCTCATTTACACACAAATACACACACACACTCATCATAAAATAGGCCTTGACCTTTTGGCCAGTGGTCGCGTCATACTAAGTAGGTTGAGAGCACAAACCTGACTCAGCTCTTTAACTACAGCTGTTTAGAGACACAAACACATTACGTGTAGAGTGTGTGTGCGTATGGTGAGGGGGAGCCACTAGAATAACAGGTTCCACTTCCTCATTTGCCATATTGTTCAGAAGAAGATACTTAAAACCAGATGGATCTCTCTCTCACACACACACACACACACACGCACACACACACGCACACACACACACACACACACTCTGTCTTTTACAAATTGAGTATGCATATTTATAAGATGAATCGCTGAATTATTGAAAGGTTTGAAATGGAGCCTATGAAGGTGCAGCAGTATGTGTTGTGTGTGTGTGTGTGTGTGTTAGTGTGTATGTGTAAGTGTGTCTTTTAAAAAGCAAATGAGCCAAAAATCATGACATGCATCACTAGCTCTGCAGATATTGATGACTTTACCAAGTAAACGTGCATGGACACACACATATACACGTTTATGCGCTGCAGACCAACACTTACACACAGAATCCCTCAAACTCATTCCACTGTGTGAGAACCTTTTTAGTGATTCATTGTTTCTTTAAACACTTCAGTCAAACTTTTTAACAATTTATAGTTTCCCTGACTCATATGCTCAGAGGCCATGTTCATAAAATGAAGTGCTCATTGGAAAGATTTGTTAAATTAGAAATCAGCCAGTCCTCCGTTAACTCGAGTCTGGCTTCAGGATGTCATGACACTCCTTCAAATATCAGGGAAACCCTTTTTATCCTCCTGGACTAGTGAGTGAAGAGAATGATACGTAGACCATTACAGTAAATATTGTCAAGTTACTCTCTCAGATTGAGCTGAAATCATTGATTGGCTTTAAGGCAACCAGTCTGTGCTTTAGGCTTTGTAAATGCAAATGTGTATGTGATTTTGCCTTTCATGTAGACTGAAAGTGTCCGGTTTCTTGCATGAACCTAAAGGCCTTTGCACACCAAGTCCGTATTTTTCGTCCAAAACTGTTGCACCATGTGTCGATCACGTTTACACACAGACTCTGAAACTTTCGTTTATCATTAAAGTTTTTGTTAACCACAAAGGCTACATACTGTAGAAACAGTTTGGGCGTGTTGCTTTAAGTACTGGTGTGAAGATAAAATACAATCCAGGAAGGATGTTTTGAGTGATGCATTGATGAGTTTGAAGGCTTATGAGACACTGCCCAGCAGTTTACTATTATGGAAAATTACCAACTCTAGAAAGTATTTTATCAATGTTAATTTGATTAACGAAAACTATGACGAAATATGTTCATCAACGACCTTTTTTTCCATGACTTAGACGAGACGATGACGAGACATCACCGACGTCAGTAAACACTAACGGTGACGATATCAAGCAATTTCGTTGACAAAAAAAGACGAGACTAAAATGTAGTTTAAAAATATAAAATCTTTGCCGAAATCTCTCTTTAGTTTTGTCACCTTCCACCTTCTCTTCCCCTTTCTGTCACTCTCTCTGTCTCAAACACACACACACACGCAACGCACTGTGGCGGCGGCGCTCAGTCTGCCTCAGTCCTTATTGTCTCACACCTCAAACCTGACAATTGTGCTACTATAATGCATAAAGTTGGCGGTTTGCGGGTCGGGTTCGGGTGGGTTTTACATGTTGGGTGGGCGGATTGGCTCTCATGACAGACGTCAGTGCGACTGAATCATTAATGAGCGCAGTCAGGACTGTTGCTAAAATGTGATTTAAACTAATAAGCATGTTTGTTTTAAGACTAAATCTAAAATAGCTGTATTTTATCCTCTGTTTTGAGATATGTTGTGAAATAAATTGTAGATCTACCTTCTTCACGGTACATAGAAGCCTACCAGGAATGGATGCTTATACATGTTGGATTGGCCAATGCAGTATGTTGCCAGATGATGTTACATTGCTTTTGAGTCCAACTTGGCCCTGCAATTTATTTTAAATTAAAGTACTGTATGCACATATCTACTGTACTTGTCTTTTGTTAAGGGGGTGTTCATGTTGAAAGAAAAACAGGGAATGCTGAAGGCAAGAACACGATGCAAAGTCTTCTCTTTTAATAAAATATAATGGTTAATAAGAGACCAACATAAGTGCTAATTTCCCCTTTTACAGTCATTAGGAGGTATAAATGGTCACATGACTTGACCAGCCACCCCAGACCAGCCGTCCTATTCTTAGAATTTTAATGAATACAACCCAATTTTACATCTTCACATGAATCACCCGGCGCTCACACTCTTTTCACTATTAACACTCTGTGGTAGTCACTCTGTGTTAACTTGAGAGCGTACAAAAATACAAGTTACTCATTTAAATGCACATGACAACAAACCGCATCAATCCAATTTACATTTTCGGATGACAGACGTTTGCAAATTGTAGCCTCTGAAGGCTGCGAGCTGCGCAGTTGTTGTTGTGTGTGCAGTCAGAGTTATGAGACTGCACAGCTTGTACGTTTTGATGAAAAATGAACTGAATTCAGAGTCATTAGTACAGTATGTGGGCTGCTCCAAATTCCTCATACTGTATGATATTTTAGCCCGGGGCTTATATTAAAGCCCTCTTTACACTGGTAATCAACTCAAAAAGGCCTGTGCAGAACACGGCCATATTTCATCCTGATCTCCTCTGTCTTCTTCCATCCTCTCTACAACAAATCGTCTCTCTCCTGAGAGGCCCTCTGTTGGTTTTTCAAAAAACAGAACATGTTTGAAGCACTTACATACAAGGTAAATGGATCACTGATGCAGAGTAAGATGGGATGTTGTGCTGTACTCAGTGGTTGCCATGACATTTGTAGCATCCAGCAATTGAACTGAGCACTACAGATTTTTCTCTATCGTGTATTTCAATACACAACAGCAGGATCTGAGGCTCAGGTTTGTCCTCTGCGTATCAGTTTTCAGAGATGTCACTGACCATTTGAAAAGGGGGAGACCGCTATTTGTTTTAGCAAAGGCTAAAGGTAAAGGTGAGGAAAGAGACACAGAAGTAATTTTATTAGTTTTTCTCAAAGGTCAGAAACATTTTTAGGTAGACACATATTTAAAAAAACAAATGAATACATAAACAGAGTGTTTATAACAGTTCAGAATAAAAGTGTCTTCCCTAAAAAAAAATTATGATTGTGAATTAATGATTTAAAAAATTTCGATTGGTCCGAAATTATAGTTTTGTTAATTTTTGTGGAAGATATCTGACGTTTGGTTCCAACTTGTAACAAGGCTTGTGAGCCAACAGTATAACAACTTTGATATCACGTGGTATGTCTGGGTCATCAGCGATCAAGTTGCAAGTTAGTGTGGCTTTGAACTGAGTTTGACGTCAAGTGTCTGGCAACCACTTGTTGTGAAGTGAATACACGGGGGAGGGAAAATGCGACATCTAGTTGCTGAATGTTATCAATGATATCAAAAGCACCTTTTAAATTGAGTTTTGATGATTTATGGAGTTTAATTGAACGATACCGGACCCTGAGACTGAAGCAGTTAAATTGAATAATTCATTTTAATTATTTACACCTTTGTTTTTCCTACTGTGACAAGTCAAAACTGTCCTCTATGTTGGACTTAAGCTTGATTTTCAAATGCAAACATGGCATAAAATAGTTACTCCCAGTTCCCTGGCTGCTTTGAATGGACTTTATTAGCACTATCAAACAGGACAGGTGGCTGTTTGTGTATGTTTTATGATATAAGCTCATTCATAAAATGTTTCCAGCTGAGTTATATCTGTTATGTAGTCTTTTATCTCCGCTCAGATGTCTTGTTCGCCTCCACTTTCCTTCGCTTGACGTTTAAAAGAGCATAATGTAATTTATGACGGTTATCAACGATGACCAGCTGCTAGCCAGGTACAGCAGCATCTACAGGTCTGTGTGAAATGAAACAGGTTGTTTGCTTTTTATGGCTTAAGAATGAAATATGATGTAACGCTCGTGGCTCGCATCTAACGCCCACTATTCTCCATCTCCAAAAGTTTTCTGAGGATGTGTGTGTGTTTATCTGAAACTATGACAAAAGTGTGTTTTGGAAGCCAGAAATCTCATCTCAGCATCTCAGCATGCAAAGTAATCATTAAGTCATTGGTATCGATTGAAACCCCTGCAGATATATTAGGGTGATTTTATGCGACAATACAATCTTGATTAGTGCTCCTTCAACAACTATATACATTTTAGAATCATATTGCGGCCGACAGAAATGGAAATCCATGTCACTAATATCAGAGATCCCATATTGATTGGAATTGTTTTTTTGTTTCTTAGCTCCTTGCACTTTCAGAGCAGCGCCTACTAAATGAGTCCCCGCTGTTTTTATGTGAGGAAACAAACTCTGAAATATTAGTAAGATAATGCGAGTCGACAGATCCGGGAGAGACGTGAGCAGAGATCAGCATGAGGAACCAAGAACAAGTCTATAAACACTTTGGGGAATGAAGCCCTGGCTGTCTGTTCTGGATACGCGAGAGCCTTGTTCCATGTTTATAAGTTCAGAGTCAGACTAAAGTGATCAAAGAGTAACAGGTGGACTCTTAAATTGAAATTGGCCTTTTGATAAGCAGCTGAATAACAACGAGGGGCAAACAGCTTAGCACATCTCGCATGGCTCTCAGCTGGGACGACTTAATCATTTGATCAGTTGAACTCTTGGTTAATGTTGTGACGACAGTGTTCAGAATACAAAGCAAGACACTTAATACTAATATCTTTATTTATAATACGTCTAATAAAGTAATCGTTAGAAATTGTGTCATGAAATTTGTGTAGATGTATGATAAGACTGTTCTATGGGTTGGTTTTTATGGTGGTGTGGAGTGGTTGAAGAATTATTCAAATCTTTGAAGAAATGAAATACAACAATACTATGGTTGCCTTTAAATGGGGTAATTTCTACGTATTCACAAGAGTCCATATGAACGCCCCCCTCTTGTGGTATTCACAACATTGTAAGTAGGGCTGGGCAATATATCTCTATTATATTGATATTGTGATATGAGTCGAGATATCATCTTAAATTTAGGATATCGTAATATGGCATGTGTTGTCTTTTCCTGGTTTTAAAGGCTGCATAACCTTAAAATGAAAACTCTAAACTGTTTTATTATTTCCCTTTACTCACTTAGTCATTATATCCACATTACTGATGATAATTTATCAAGATCTCATTGTGTAGCCTAAATATTTTGTGAAAGCCCAAGTGGTCAACCCTACAATATCGTCACAATATCGATATTGAGGTACAGTATTTGGTCAAGAATATTGTGATATAGTATTTGATTTTCTCAATATCCCCCAGCTCTACGCGTAAGTTGACGTTTTCAGAAATGGCGGAGGCCATGGAAGTTCATTTTTCGGTAGATATTCCCAACGGTCTCATCCATTTCTTCTGTCATTATGCCTTTGTATTTCTGTTTCCGTCCTTTGTATTTAACGTTAATATTGCTGTTGCCTAGCAGCGGTAGTCTCACGACTTAACTTCTTTGAACGCCAAGCATATTGTGTACACGACTTCACCTGTCGTAACCACAAGCTCACGAGTTTAATTTGAAGGCAGCATATATTACCAGTAAAAGTCACATTTTAAGATTTTTTTTTGGCCACTTTGGCAGAACCAAGTAGTGAACACAGCATTGACATATCATCAACCTTTAAGTTGATATGGTGAACTTGTTAGCAAACGGTTGCTTATATACACGTCCAGCAGTTACGGAGTAACATTGGACAATGAATTAAAACTGTCAAAGAAACAAACAAAAGCTTCACTCTATATGCACAGGAAAGTCACTTTTCTCCTAACATAGAAATGTAGCTCGTGCAACACAAAATAGAACAACAATCGGACATTGAATGCAAAATTGTAACATTGGTGGTGGTTTGCTTCCCTGAACCCTTCCTGTCTTAAGTGCCCTTGAGCAAACACTAAACACCAATGGCTCCAAATGTATGTATTTATAGGAATACAATTTAGATTGTTATTTTAGAGAAAAGTTATACCAATAATGTAAGAATGTAGATCCTACAGGGATTTTTACGCAGTAAGCATGGATTTGAATGTTTTTTAGATGTCTTGGTTACATAACCATTGTTTCAACAACATGGCACTTAAACCACTAAAAAACTATTTTACAGCCACATTTATAACAGTTTGAAGTTTGAACCTACACGTCCAGACATCTTTTGACCTGCAAGTAAACAAATGGATTCTGTGCCCATAGTGCTTATTATCTGTACCAATGACACATTTGTCTAGACAGGACTTGATGAAGATGAAGAAGTACTGAAAAAAAGAAGCTAAATTACAGGCAGGTAGCTTCTCATATATTATTGACAGTTTCTTGTTCGGTCGCCTCCGTGTCTAGAATTTTCACTATTCATGTGAGAAAGATTATTTGTTTTTTTCTAATTGTTATGGTTCATATTCATTTGCTGTTTTTCTACTATGGACTTACAGAAACTCATTTACTGCAGTACTGGAGCCCTCGCTGCAACACAGCTGCAAATAAACTGCAGGGGGACATGAAGGCAGAGAACAGGTGGCGTTTAAATGCCTTTACAAAATGAGGATTTCAGGAGTAATATGGGGAGAGAGAGCGCAAATGTGTTTTTGCTGAAAATGCAGGCCTGAGGGTAGGACAGGGAGCATCTAAATCCTTTATAAGGGACTGTACAAAAATGATTGGGATGAGGAGGGGGGTTGAAGTTTATATTTCATTTTTTAAAAAGGCAAGACCTTCCCCAGCCTTATTACAATGTTCTTCGGGCCCTGATCTTGACTTATAAAACACACCTGCAACGGCCTCCATCTGAGTTGGAACAACTTGTTTCACCATTACCAAGTAAAAGAGGAAAAACTAAAGAATTTGAGATTGTGTAATATAACGTAAACTTTTAATATATTAGTGGAATGATTTTCACAATACGCACATTAGAAGTGGAACTAGCAATTTTCAGTTTTATGGCAAACATAACAACGTGGTGAATATTCCAACCGCACTCTGTTTTAGAGTAAAGAGTGGCTTGATGGGACAATAAAATCAACCAATATTCATTCACTTATGTTGAGGTCAGAGGTCAAGGGACCTCTTTGAAAATGGCCATGCCAGTTTTTCATCGCCAAAATTTAGCGCAAGTTTGGAGCGTTATTTAGCCTCCTTCGCGACAAGCTAGTATGACATGGTTGGTACCAATGGATTCCTGAGGTTTTCACTCTAGCTTTAAAACTGAGCCCACTGCAACCTAAAAATCGCAAGTTACATTAATGCGTTAAAGAAATTTGTAGCCCTAAAAGGAATTTGCGTTTACGCTTCATTATTGCTTTAACTTTGACAGCAGATAGTTTTGAGGGAAGTGTATTTCGTCCTGGATGATGATCGCAATTTTAAACACATGGTTAACGCTGTTAATTGAAACAAAACAAAAACGCAACAAAACTACTGAGTTATATTTAGTAAAAACATAGTGGTTTGTCTTATTTAAGTTACATAAATTTAAATAAGTAAATGTTGACTTTTAGTTTCAGATGGGACATGAACAGCAGTCTCCTGGGTGAAAGTCCTGTGTTGACCCACCTGGCTACCCCGACCTCTTCCATGTGCAGACTTCCGCGGAGTATGATTAGAAATGTATTTGTGATGCGTCAAATACAAACTTAGTCAGAGAGAAAATACTTTTCCCTTGAAACATAATTGACCTGCTGATAGGGGCGTAAGGTAAAAAACTTTCTGTTGCTGCTGGTAGAGATAACATTCAATCCCTGATATCAGTAACTCATGAATATCCATATTCTTTGTTTCTCATAACTGCCCTATTCGACTGATTAGCTAGTTGACTGTAATGGGAAAAATTCAGCCCTTAAACAGTGACGGGATTGTTGTACTCTGGGTATGTTGAAGTGCAACCACTAAACAACACTAAATCCACCATTTCTTATTTTTTTTAATTAATTTTGCAAGGGAAGGCTAAGATATAAATTTAGGATCAGTACAAATTAAGAGACCCTCCTCTGCTTTCCCCAAAAATCAGACTACAAAATGCAAAAATTAAAAATACATTACTCCCCCTCCTTTCCGACCTCTCTTCCACCCCTTAATAATTTGTGTACAGTCCCTAAGAGGAAAGTGACTCTGTGAGAACAAAAAGCAAAGAGAGGCTGAGAAGATGGAATATCGGATGCACTCACTGGAGGTCGTTTTTTTTTAGATTGACTTATTCTTGCTGTTGCTGCCTTGAAGCTTTGTAGAATTTACACATCTACTGAAAAAACCAAGGCAACATTCCTGCTTTATACCACTCTGTATCTTACCTTTCAAAATGTGATCGCACCGCATGAATCATGCAGCATGCAGCATGGATAGTAACTTACAGAACAACAGCTGGCCCTTAATGATTCCCCACAGAGGCTTTTAAGACATGTTCAAGGATGTTTGGTTAAAGGTTTCTGAGATGTTTCTGCAAACTGAGATGGAGGAAATATTCTCCCAAGTACCTCTCTGCCTTCTCCATCCTCTCCTCTCTCTGTCCTCTCTCACCCGATTTGACAATTGGCAGGCCATTAAATAGGCATTATCAGTCGCTATAAGCACCATAGATATGGGGCATTAGGGGCCTACTACGCCTACTACGTTGCAAAAGTGAAAATAAAACTAAATTTAACATCACCTTTTGAACAGAAACAAAAAGGCTTCTTTAGGTTTAGGCAACAAAATTACAACTTCTTTAGGTTTAGGGATGCGAACAGCCTCCTGGGTGAAAGCCCTGTGTTTTGTGTCACATCCATCGTCCCCGACCTCTACCCGTTATTTCACGCTGTCTATACTACAGCGCCTGACTTCTGCTTCTGCTCCTGTCATAATTACTACAGTCACTAGAGGTTGCTGTCGTGTTCTTTTATACCTTCTTTCTGCGATCTACCATCTGAATAGATGATAAAACCTACTAGTGGGTGTAGTAGGCCCCTACTGACCCACACCTATGGGGCTTATAGCAACTGATAACGCCTATTTAATAGCCTGACTGCCTCTGTCATGTTTCCACTAGTGCTACAAGTCATTACAGCCATGCAATGTTCCTATTATGTCTGTCTATTAAATCAGTGAAGTGTGTGTGTTTGTCTAATTGTTTCTTTCACATCCAATCGTACACCAGCCCGCTTCCTCT
Organism: Sebastes umbrosus; assembly: GCF_015220745.1. NCBI lineage: Eukaryota > Metazoa > Chordata > Actinopteri > Perciformes > Sebastidae > Sebastes > Sebastes umbrosus. The sequence goes on from NC_051271.1 coordinate 17,908,889, forward strand.
ATTAGAGATACAGTATATCAAAGGAGCCTCTGTATCTGTGTGTGTCACAGTGTGTGTTGTGCTGTTAAGAGTTTAGCCACGAGTCCTGTCAAAACCTTGAGTAAACACACACAGAAGCTCATTTGCAGAGGAGGCTCGACAACGAAAAGACAAGAAAAACAAGGCATGGAACAGAAACAGATGTTATACATTGCAACTGTTCGTTGTGTGTGCGTGTGAATCCTTTGTGTTTGTGTGAATCCTCTGTGTTCCGGCCTTATTTAGGCTCATTTACAGTAAACAGATGAGTTAGAAATTCTGTTTATCTGGTGTCAGGGGGGGTGGCGGGGGTAGTTGGAGACGTGGGAAAGACAGAGAGAAAAGGCAGAGCAGCTCCTTGCATACAATGATCTATTTATCAATTCCCCATCCTGTTTCTCTCCTCTCCACCCATTCTCTCCTCTCCTCCTCCTATTTCTCCTCCTCTCTTGACTGGCCTACTTGCTTATCCTCTTCAGAGCACTTTAAATTCAACTTAACAACACTTTTTTTTGGCTGCTGCATCATTCCTCTCCTCTGTTTCCCTTCATTTAATTTCTGTTCGATTGCTCATCCTCCCTGGTACAAATAAGATACAGTAAAGACAATTGGCTGCCTCTATCTCGTTCCCGTTATTACTCCACCCGAACTTAGTAAATGTGTTTGTGTGTGCAAAGAAGGAAAGAAAGAAGCAACGAGGACAATGCAGTGGGCCGTAATAGCCGTGGAGTTGTTGTTCTCAACAGTACACTGCTGCAATGCTTTAATTAATGTCTAAATATAGAGTCTTAAATAAATGCTTAGAGGCTGATTTGAAGAAATGCATGCCAATTTCCTGTAGGCATATTGCTTAATTAAAAATGTTATTTTCTGAATTTAAGATTATGTCAGTCTGTAAAATTGAACCAGAAACAAGAGAGAGAGAAAGAAAGTGAGGAAGGAGACGAGAGAATAGGAGTAGGACGTCTCATCTAAAGTGTGAACTTTTGGTCATAAACCAAATTATTGGACAAACTGAAATGTTGACTTGATGATTGGGAGAGAGCTGAAAAGTTAATAGATGACATCATGGTGATTACGTGCACTTCTTATATACAGTCTATGGGATCAACCAATAGAACGCCAAAAAACAACAAACCGCTACTCAGTCGTCTCCCCAAGCTTTTTCCTACAGAAGACTGAAATATTTAACAAAACTGTGCGTATTTCGAATTTTAAAAAAGGCTCTGGCCACTGTAGTTTTTAGCTAACATCTCTCAAACTGCAGTACTCTCAGTACTGCACGGTGGTGCAGTGGTTAGCACTGTCGCCTCACAGCAATAGGGTCGCAGGTTCAAATACCTTTCTGTGTGGAGTTTGCATGTTCTCCCCGTGTTATTGGGGTTTACTCCGGGTTCTCTGGTTTCCTCCCACAGTCCAAAGACATACAGGTCAGGTTAATTGATGACTCTAAATTGCCCGTAGGTGTGAATGTGAGCGTGAATGGTTGTCTGTCTCTGTGTGTCAGTCCTGTGACAGTCTGGTGACCTGTCCAGGGTAATCCCGCCTTCGCACAATGTCAGCTGGGATCCTCTCCAGCCTCCCCCCATTGCATCGTGTTCATGGTAGCATGTAGCTTATTTGGGGTGGATAGTATTTTGTTTTGTTTTTGCCCTCAACCAATCAGTAGTGATTGTCATTTCCATCCAACCCGCACCATTTTCTGTCGACATGGAAGCTGTGGTAGAGGTTGAGTGTTTCATGACACTCTTATTGGGATTTCCGTTGGCCATTTTTCTGTCACTATTTTTTTGTGGCTGTAACTAGGTAGCTATCAAGCTCGGCAGAAGAGTGACATTGGCGTTCTTAATCCTGCCAAATAGCTCTGATTTGGTTGCCTCTTTCGCCAAACGGAGGAAACGACAGTCAATGGGCACAACACCAGACCTATTGTGTATGAAACGCTGAGATGTGGGCAGCCATTCATAGGTCATGTTCATCGTAATGAATCATCATGTCACCCGGTGCAATGATGCTCATTGATGTGTTTTTACTAGTTTTGGGACAACAGTGGAGCTTTATGGCACGGGGGAATAAGATATAACAGGCTTACAGACAGTACTTGTTAGTGGGATCATGTCATTATTGGTTTGGGTCTTTTTCATGGGATTTGTTGACAGTAATGAAATCTAAAATATCACCAGTCGCATCCTTTAATGAGAGAGAGAAGCGGCAACGGGGAAATGTTGTGTCTGATGCAAGAGGATCAAATGGTGAACAACTACGAATCATCACAACAGACAGAGAGTGTGTGTGTGTGTGTGTGTGTGAGTGAGAGAGAGACATGACCAATCTGTGTTTCTTCATTTTCTGCCAGAATTGTACATCCTTCCCACAGTGGGTTTTGTTTTTGTATGAACAAACAGTAATCAGAGCAGGAAAACCCAGTGGGGGGCAGGTAGGGAGCTAGAGAAAGGGTGAAGTCATTACTGTGTATGTGTTTTCCAGAGAGAGAGAAAGAGAGAGAGGAGGGGGGAGATTACACTGAAGGGATAACTCAAAGCTGATTGAAGGCCGTGGCCAGGCCGGATCATGTGACTGGCTCATGTTGATATTATGGTGTCATCAAGATCATAGTTGGTTTCTCTCTAACACCCTACAATCAGCAAAGCTGCTAAAACGCATGTGATCAAGTGTATATTTAGCAACGCTGCACTGCTGCTTTCAGCCTTCATTTGCACCAAATTCTCCATGCGAGAGAATAAACACGGTGGATTTAGGCACTTAAAGTGATTTGTAGAATCCTTGTTTATTATAAAATCTTATTACAGATCCCGGGAAAGTCTCAGGGACAAATAGCTCATTAGTTTTTGCAATTTTGTAATTTTTATTTTCCATTTTGAGCACATTTACATCTGGTATTACCATGTGATCTGGAACTGGAAATCTTATCTGGATAAGGAATTACACGTTCTTGTAGGTGTTGAGAGTGGGCTGAATTCATTGCTGTCTGTAGTAGGACATTTGATTTTTTTAATAGGGGGGACAGACCTGGTTTGTTATGTTCATCCGCAGCTAGAGAACGCCATCGGTTCTGTATTCTTTAGGATATTGTAGATCCAAGACGAAACTGACTGAAGCGCGGGAGTCAGAGAAAAAGTTGCAATAAAGTGGTTGCTAATAAATGGCTAAATGAGACTACTAAACGTCATCACTTCAGCACCACGGACAGCGCCATGGATTTATCAACACAGCACTGTTGGATATTTCAGAGCCATGGTCGGGGCCATAGATTCTAACCTGCTCAAACCTCAGTCAGATAAAGGATCAGCGAGTCAGGCAGACTAGACTAACATATTGAACTAATCAACCCCTCTGCCCTGTACTCTCTGTGCTACTAGGAGATGAAAAGGGGTGATGGCAGGTTAACAAGGGGCATGCATTTTGGTCATTATGCTAACAAGGGGGACGGCATCCCCCCTCATATCACCTACAGGCTGTCTGAATGGAACTGGAATGGTTGGCCAATTCTGCAGATAGTCTGCCTCAATTTGTCATTGGCCAGGCGTAAAACACAGCCTGTGCAGTTTGGTCATATTCTAAAGAGTTAAAAAATCCACCCAATAAGTTGAAAGACAACTTAATAACTCCACCTCTTCCTGCTACAGCATCTCAAACAAGCCTGGCAAAAAGCTACAGACAAACTCTTCCTTAGCAAAGGTAGAAAAAGACGAACCTTTGACTTGGGATCTGATGCTTTTGTTTACAAGTTTGATTGAAATTAGGGCTGTCAATAGATTAAAATATACCCATAGAACCCATTTAATTCAGATATCTCGAGGTCAGAGGTCAAGGGACCCCTTTGAAAATGGCCATGACAGTTTGTTGTTTTTCCTCGACAAAATTTAGCGATATACTATCCTTCATACTGGATGTAAATATTTTGCTTCATAGTTGTCGGAGGTTATTTGAAAACGTCGATAAAGAAATTGGAAAAAAAATTCAGAATGTGAGAAATACATTGTGAAATATTGAGAATTGCGTGCTCATTGATAAACTGTTCCACAAACTATACAACTACTTCACTATACTACATAGAATACGTTAATGGAAGGAAAAACAAACAAATGCAAACAAATTATTAGGGGTGTAACGATACACTGATGTGGATCGATAGATCTATTCAATGATCAACGATCCAATATATCGACGCAAAGTGAAAAATATTGATAAGTATCATCATCATCATTAAGATGCGCCTTTATTTCGAAATTCACACTTCTTCTAATTAAAATGATGAAGTGATCAGTAATACAATTGTCGAAACATATTTTAGTTACTTTTTGTGAGTTGATAGAAATGCAACTGATTGTTATTTTGTTGTTATTCACTGTAGCTTTAAAACTGAACCTGCTACAACCTACAAATTGCAAGTTGCGCTAATGCGTTAAAGAAATTAGTGGCTTTAAAACGAATTTTCGCCAATGCGTTATCGCGTTAAATTTGACAGCCCTGATTGAGATCCAATCACAATGCCAGCAGAATACAGAAAGCAAGAATGCTTATCAGTATCAATCGGAAATATACTGGCCTGTAACCATATGTCATTATCCAGATTGAGATAGAGGTTGCCTGTTTAACCAAGTAAACCATACAAGTTACAGGTTGTTCTGGCTGCTTGTCAGTTAGGGAGTGTGTTTTGGTATCACGGTTCCTACTTTACAAATACTGAATTCATTGCTTCATGTTAAAGTAATTTTCAAATTTGTCTTCTCCTCTCAGTGATGCTACATTGCATCCTGGTTCAATAATGCTGTCAAATTTCAGCTGCTGTCAGTTAGGTGTCCATACTGAATACCACTGTGTAGCTTAAAGGTATAGTCATTCCAGCAGCAGTCTCTGCGAAAATGAGCTCTTCCATTCGATGCAAGTGAAGCTTCTACGACAGATGAATACAAGATTTTCCTGTCTTGGTGCAATTTCCCGGCAGACTCACAGGTTCACCTTTTGTTCAACCCCACAAATTTGCACAGTCAGCAGATACACTGATGCACTGAAATGTAGAAAACCACAGCATTGTTCTCATGGACTACTTACAGTTACTGATCGCTCTGCTCAATATTTAATTATTACCTAATCAAAATCAGTGGCATCACATCCATTTTTGGCGCAGTTTTGTTGGACAGAAGGATAATGTGAGCTTAGCTTAAGTTAATGCAGTGCAAAATAAGAAGTTAGAGTTGTCAGGGCACAGACAATGTAATCTAAATGAACCCCTTGGATTTAATGCAATATTGATTTCATTTGGATGGACATAAATGGATATACTTAGATTCTGCCTCTTTAACAACTTTGTGTTGTCTTTAACATCCCATTAAGATGTTAATTTGTGCACAACATTAAGTCGGGAGTACAGTTGGGTATCAAACCTCAATACTTTCACTACTTTAACACGTTTAGTTTTTATGAAATGTATGAAAAGTACGAAAAGCTTTTTAACTTATTCAGTGATCAGATCAACGTCCCGAAATGAGCAGTTGTCCCGAATCTCGAATCCTTTCCTATTTGTCCCAAAAATTAGATTTAAACACAAGTTTTAGTTCATTTTTCAATAAAACTAAAGTTTAAACTAAAGAACTGCTCATCGTGAAACATTATTTTGGTGTTGCCCACAGATGGGCACTGTTATGTCCGTAGCCTACATGAGCTATGACTGTTGTAGTTTTTTTAGCCGTGTACAGTAGTGCCGTGAATTGATGAACAACTATGCATAGCGGCGAAGCATAGCTATGATGTTGTTGAATTAAAACATTTACGGACTCACATGACTCACGGAACTGGCGATACACACGAGTCATGTGACTAAAGACTGGCGAAATAAGTCAACGTTACTTTTAGTTTCTCATGAGACACGAACACCAGTCTCATGGTTGAAAGTCTTGTGTTTCTTTTGACTCATCCACAACTCCTCCTGCCTAATACTACGTCACTTGCTCCGACCGTCTGCTGGGTTCACATTGGAGTTAGTGCGTCAGTCTCCGATGCTCAGGGGCGATGTCCAATCCGCGGTATTTGACGAGTTGGGAGTTGAGAGCGGGTTGCCAATTCTCATCTGGTCACCCAAAATCAAAATGTGGCTTATTTATGCAAAGTTCTTGTAACTGTTTTATGTTTATACAACATTTATAAAACTCCAGAGCACAAACTTGTATTTGGACTTTTCCCTTGAGACTTACCAGGCTCTGAAACTCATAAATAACAAATAATCCTGACACGATGACACCTCAAATAAGTCATTCGGGTGTGGAGGGGGGACTAATGTTCTCTCAAAACAGGACGCCCATGCTGCTGAATTAACCTGGGAAAAGGGTGAACGTGACGCACCAACACACAGTTTATTTATGGTGTTGTGTGTGTGTGTGTGTGTTTGGGAAGGTCCCAGCAGTATGAGCTACTGCAGCTATAAGGTTGTGTTTTGGGAAAGGAGGGTGTTGAGATAGGGAGAAAAATAGAGAAAGGGTAGCGGGGTGACAGAGGGAGAGGTTGGTGTGTTTTCAGCTGATCCACTTCCTCCCTGATGTTGGCGCTCATTTGTCTTGGCTGGAAACTGAGTGCAAGGCTGGAATACTGATGACTGTTACTCCGCACCCCCCCTCCTCCACCTCCTCCTCTCTTTCTACCTCTCTCTCATCTTCACCCCCTCCATTTATCCTCTCTACACATACTCTACATTCTGTCTGCTCAACTGATTTCCTGCCTCCTGTCTCTCTCCCCCTTTTTACCCTCCTCATCTCGGCTCTCTCCCGATGCAGCTGCACTTCGCCGACCCAAATTTCCCCTTCCACCCCTCCTCTCCTCTCCTTCTATCCATCTCTCCATCTGACCTCGCTCTACCTCTCCCGCTGCTCAGTCTATCACTTACTGGCTGCATTATCCGGCTACATTCCTCCTCCCTCTTGCCATTTTTCGCCCTGCGTTCCTACCCAATTCCTCCTCTCATCTCGCCTTCAGCATTCCCCTCTCGCCTCCCCGCGCGCCTCGCTTGTCTTTTCTGCTTTGGCTTTCTGCTTTCTCTCATTTAGCGTCGGCCTCCTGTCCTCCTGGCTCGGTCTGCCTCCCGTCACCCTTCTGTTTCTATTTCTTTCTCTCTGTCTCTTTCTGGCTTATGTGAATTAGTTCCTGGTCTATGTGGGTCACGGGGGTGATGAGACGTGAAATCAGAGGTGTGTATATGTGTGTGTTCCTGTGACAGAGAGCGAGGGAGAGTGGCCGAGGGAAACAGGACGGAGAGTTACAGGGAGAGAAACAAAAAAAGACTCTGCAGGTGACTTCCAGTCTGCTCTGGAGAGATGTGTACAATGTCTTCAAATGCTCTGTGGACAAAGTGTACACCTACCATCCTCCTACCTAAAACTGTGTAGTTTGGTACTGGAAGTGAGTGTGGATGGCAGGGCTTGGTATCTGCCTTGAACTCGCAGCTCTTGCCTTTTTAAGTGCTTATTAATAATATTTGGAACGTAACATTATCAGCCTGTTGTCACATAATGTTCTTGTGGTGGAGGAGCGTAGTACTCACATAATGAATCTTGAATTTCCCTCGGGATCAATAAAGTTACTATCTATCTATCTATCTTTGTCTCAGTGGCGGCTGGTAATTCAAAAAATTGGGGAGGACAGGAAGAGAAAACCAACCCACGGCATCATGTTATTTTACACTAGTCGGCTACTTATCTCTACTTTTGTTGTTTTTGTATTTTTTACTGAACAAAAGAATACAGATTCAGTATACAGGGGATAGTGTACAAATAGAACAATAACAAAAGAGCCAGGGGTATATCACACTAGACAAAAATATTATAAATACAGATATTAAAGGAACAGTGTGTAACATTTAGGGGGAACTACTGTCAGAAATGGAATATAATATTAATATATATGTTTTCTTTTTTGTATAATCACCTGATAATAAGAATCGCACACACACAAACACACATATACACACACACACACACGCACACACACACACACACATTCTTCAACCTGCTTTTATCCCCTTGTATTGTCTTAGTTTTGTTATTATTATTATTTGTCTGTCTCTGTATAATATATTTTTGTCTTTTTTATATATGTCCCTGCACATGTCTTCACTTGTTTTGTAATCACTTTATAACACAATAAATAATTTTAAAAAAAAGTATTGTTTTTTTCGTTACCTTAGAAAGAGACGTTTATATGTACATAGGGAGCGGGTCCTCTCCGTGGAGTACGACGAGTTGCACGGCATGTTTCAACAGTAGCCCAGAACGGGCAAACCAAACTTTAACTTTTCCTGCTTGGGCCGGAATCGATAACGTTACTCGCTTCCGTCGCCGCTGCTCTCTCTCTCTCTTGCTTCATTACTCACTTCCCAAGAACACACATACTCTACGCACTGGCTCTGCTCCAAATGATCTACGCTACTCTTACAACAACTGGCTCTAGATAGGGCCATTTGTGTTTTTGCATTGGCCACTGTAGCTCTCCAACACGCTTGGCATATTGGAGAGTCTTCAGTTGGCTGCAATCTCCTCACCTTACCGCTAGATACCAGCAAATTCTACAAACTGCACCTTTAAGGTTCTTGATAGTCTTTTTGTTAGTCAAGTTAGAGAGCAATTTCACATATTGCTCAACATCCTTCAGGAAAACAACAAAATGATTTCTTTCGGTGCCTCTATAGACCAGCCTCCTCTGATTTGTCTTAACTTAAGGTCTAAATAGCCCGATTTGGACAGCTATTTTTCTATTTGGGACTTTGATCCCAAAAACTCTGATTTCGATTTTGGAGACTTTGATACAAATCCAATTTGGACATTTTGAATATTAGAACTTATTTTGTATTTGCAATATCATTATTTAACAAGTCTTTGAGTTGTGTCATTTTGAGCAACTATAAAGGAAGGTCTTAAAGGGGACATATCATGTTAATTTTCAAGTTAATTTGTGTATTTTGGGTTTATACTAGAACATGTTTCCATGCTTTAATGTTTTTTTTCTCATACTGTCATACCGACCTGTGGGCGGTGCTTGGTTTTGGCTCAACATGGCGGCTGGATCACACACGCTATCATTTTACAACTAAACAGTACACTAAAATATGTTTCTGATAGGACTGACTTTAATGCTTCAAAACTTCAACCATTGCCATGGTAATTGATCTCCAAATCATATGACTACTGTCAGGATATGACAGTGTTATATAAATTACTTTTTATCATATTTGCTCAAAGTTACCAACTGCAGCTTTAATGATCAAACTCTCACCACTAGTCACTGTTGAGTATAAAATCCTCTCTGGAATTTCACAGGACACACAAAACAAAATATATTTATGGAGGGCAGTGGGGTCAGCTTGAGGGAACACCTTTTAAATGACCAATGTTTCTGCTCTGTGGTGCAGCAGGAAGTAGCGTGATGTTATTTTATCTTATACATTAGTTTCTTTAAGCATGTGACCACAGTCTTCTCCGAACCTCAACCAAGTAGATTGATGTGTCTTACAGATGCGGCTGATGCCCGGCTCTGTCCTATTTTGCGAGGGCGCATTACATTATCAGCCTGTTGTCACATAATGTTCTTGTGGTGGAGGAGCGCAGTCCTCACATAATGCATCATGGTCATTCCAAACAAATGTTAAGAATGATGATAATGAGTACTTCATTCTGAATAAGTAAGTACACTTTGTGAGTTGTATAGATATTAGAAACCTTACATAAGCTTAACCTTTTATGTAAATTAGTCAGTCCATTTATAATTCTATTCATTTTGACATGATTGTTGGCAAAACAGTGGAAACTATAACAAAAGAATCTTATACATTATATATCCAGATCCTTGTTTTTTTTTAGTTGCAGTATGTAAAATGAACCCTATCTTGCTGCAAGGTGAGCTGTTCTTCTCCAGCATTACCATGAGGTGTATCCTGAATTGAAAAAAAGATGTGAAGTGCACGGTTGCATATATTGGTATTGCTTCTCTGTGGCCGTTTCATATTGAGGACAATGGGAAGTGAACTGCATTTCATCCTCAGTGTCACCTAAATTGCCTCCTTTCCACCGTCTGTGCTCCCTTGGTGACCAGGTTTTTGATGGCGCGCGCTCTCTCTCTCTCACTGCTCGGTAAAAAACGACATGATTTATGAAATATGTCATCAGAGTTAGCACAGAGTAGCAGAGCATCTCACCCCACACTGCGTGACTTCAATTTATCACTTGATGACCTGGGAACTGTGGTGTTGGACCATACAAGTAGCATTGTTTGTTGTGTGTTTCCATTCATTTGAGCTTTTGTGGCATGAACTGACTGGTTGATTGATTCCTTCATGGACTGATAGATTGACTGAATATGACTTGGTTGCCAGATTTTCCTTTTAAAACTCCCTGTCACCAGCTGGCTGTTTGTGTGAAGCAAACTCAACAAAACCAAGCAAAGTTTGCTTTCAACATGACGTTAACTATCCGAGGAGAGCTTTTCGCTTTACCCAGGATGATCTGTTGTCGCTCTGATGAGGTTTGTCAGCAAGCTGTCTTTCAGCTCCGAGTCTTCTTCTCATTTCTCTTCCTCAGCGAAGAAGCAAAGAGCAGAAGGTTGTCTCTCTCAGAGCTCATTTTTACAATCTCTAAATTTAATGAGCATCTGCAGCGGAGCAGTCGATGGATTGCTGATGAGCAAGAGCTCGTTTGTTTTGATCATTCGCTATCTGGAATACTTCAGAAGTTGGAAGAGTCGATAAATTTTCTATGCGATGGAGTGGCAAGGACCGCTCTTGAAATGTCAAATCAAAGTTAGTCACAGAAAGTAAAACCTTAATTCATGCTAAATGCAAGAATTAAGTAAAACAGACGGAGGAGCTCATAAAGGCCAAGAGGTCACAAGGAACTCTGGGCGTCGACTCATAGAAGTCAGATAAACTAGCTGCAGTTCTTGACTCATGCAACAAAGTTTGTTGCTGTGAATTAAACTTTTATTTTGTGCCAGTTTTCTTTTTGTATTGAACGCACGGCAGGAAGTGCTGCTGCTGGTTTACATAGTACAAATCTTTTATTTTGTAAGATCCACTGTAAGAAAAGTTGTGTAACATCCCAGCTGAATAAAGGAAAGCCTTGACTGATATTTATTTGTCCTCTCTGCATTTCGTAAATCCAAAAAGTTGGAACAGAAAAGTTTGATCGTAACTCTGTTACATTAATTGGCAAAAAGTTAGTTAACTTGACACAAACAAATAACCTAAAATCCTTACAAACATAAATTCTAAATATGTCAATTGATTAAAATATTTAATCGCGATTAATTGCATGATTGTCCCTAGCTAATCGTGATTATTTCAAATTAATTACACATTTTTTATCTGTTCAAAATGTACCTTAAAGGGAGACTTGTCAAATATTTAATACTCTTATCAACATGGGAGTGGACAAATATACTTGCTGTATACAAATGTATGTATATACAGTATGTATTACTGGAAATGAATTATCAACACAAAAGAATGACAAATATTGTCCAGAAACCCTCACAGGTACTGCACTTCATATCACTCAAATCATAACATGGCAAACTGCAGCCCAACAGTCAACAACAGCTGTCAGTGTGTCAGTGTACTGACTTGACTCTGACTTGCCCCAAACTGCATGTGATTATCATAAAGTGGGCATGTCTGTAAAGGGGAGTCTCATTGGTACCCATAGAACCCATTTTCATTCACATATCTTGAGGTCAGAGGTCAAAGGACCCCTTTGAAAATGGCCATGCCAGTTTTTCCTCGCCAAAATTTAGCGCAAATTTGGAGTGTTATTTAGCCTCTTTTGCAACAAGCTAGTATAAGGTGGTTGGTACAAATGGATTTCTTATGTTTTCTAGTTTCATATGATACCAGTATCTTTTCCTATAGCTTAAAAACTGAAACTCAACCTAAAAATCGCAAGTTTCATTAATGCCTGGAAGAAATTAGTGGCGTTAAAATGAATTTGTGTTAACGTGTTATTGCTTTAACTTTGACAGCTCCTTAAAGGTGGGGTTGGTAGTGCTGTTCAAATAATGTTTTTGTTATATTAGTTGAAATTGTCATTACAGCCTGACGGCAATCAATAAATCAAATACTCTGACAAAAACATAAAAAAATCCGGGATCTGTGGCTGTCGCAGGACTGTAATAAACCTGTCTGACTGTCTGTCTACCTGCGTGCACTCTGCCCGTGCTCTCATTGCACGTCACCGGAGTCTTCCACAAGCTGCTACCTCGACAGCTGTGAGTTTTAACAATAGCCATGTTAGTTGTTTACTTTCGTAAGTGGCTTTGGAGGGAGGCCTGAAGGGACGGACTGTCAGTGTTGCTGACTTGGTGACTTTTTGAGCTAGTGCTGCTAGCTACTTTCATTAGAAAAGAGTTGGCAGCACGAGGCTGGGTTTTTTGGTTGAATTATTTAAAAACTTTGTGCACTCCTGTTACTCAGCATTACCGACCCGACCTTTAACAACACGAACTTTACACACTAACTCCACCGTGTATTGGGGTCATTTAATTAGTGACATGTTGAATACCAGTGTTGTTGCTGTATATTATTTTCATTATTTATTTCCACTTTCACCCACAAAGTTTTGTATCTTTAGTTCTACTTCAGTTGTACTTCTCACGAATTCCTTATTTGTGCATTTTCTTTTATAAACTGTTTTTATTTTATGGCACTTTTTCAGCCGTTAAGCCTGTGGGAGTGTGTTTGCAGAGGCTGTTTGGTGTGTAAAGCCTAAAAATTGCATTTTGTTTGCTGTTGTGTTTGTCAGTTAATCTGGACAAATTCATTATGAGAGGAGTCTAAATTCTCCCACAGAACAGAAATAATCAAAAGACTAAAACGGAAAAGAGGTCACATTCATTTTTGAAATGATTTCAATCAGCAGAGGTAAACATTTAGTTTTCAATTTAGCTTTCAGCTTTTTTGATAAGTACAGCATTCCTTTTGGTTCAGTTAAGTAATCTATGTCTTTACACCAAGGTGAGCCTTTGCTTTAATTTGAATAAAGCTACTTTTTTGTCAACAAATACACTAAAACATAGTTCCCCTTTTACCGTGAGAGCTATCTATGCATCCGTATTTATTTTTTCTGAAATTTAAAGACACAAAATGTAACTCAGTGGCATCCGACAACACTCAAAGCAGCACAAAGTTACATTTGAAACACTGACGTCTCTTTACGATAATAAAGACACTGTTAATCACAGTAATCAGATTGTGTTGGAAACAGTTTATTTGTGCAAAGTGAAAGAGGAACAGTATGTTCTTTTGGGTGAACTATGCCTTTAGCTAATGATGCTGGCCTGTACGTAGCTGCCGAGCACTGTGTCTTTATAAATAACAATCCTCTGTAGTGTCATTCATCTACATCTACTCCTCCATTCTCTTTGAGATCTCTCGACTCCTTTTCTCCCTCCATCCTTCACTCCCTCCCTCCCTTCCCCACACACTCACCCTCATCCCTCCCCTGGCTCCCATCTCTGTAATTCAGATTATTTTAATTCATATTTCATCCTTCGCTGTTTTATTCCAACTTGATCTATTATTCACGGCCTGCTTTAAAAATGTAACAGTGCGAAGGTCACTGATCCATGCTCGGTCCTTACTGGCTCATACAAGATACGATGTGCACACACACACTCATACATACACAAATGTACAAACGTACGTGGAAACACAGAAATGTTTACAGAAATTATGCATGAGGCATGAGACTAAGGTTTTTCAGAGTGGCCATGTACATGACGAGCAAGAGATGAAGAACAAGAAAGAAGGGGGGAGATGGCCAAAGAAGTGTTCATCTATCTCTGGACTTTTACTACTAAAACTGTAGGCCACCAGAACTCAAACTAAGTATAAACTTAATGACCACAACTTGGCCGCTGAGACTGGTGGACAAAGACAAAACGGGCAACCCAGAGAAAGCAGACAGAGTCAAGTCTGCTACAGTTTTACTACAGCCTGTATAAAGACAGGAAGTTCTTAAACCAAAATAAAACTCAAATACCCATAAGTACAACATACACTCTCAGACCAAGACAACATTCAGTATTTACTACTTAGGGAACAGTATGTCAAACTATTTTACAGCAACAATACATGAAATTCTAATGAGCTTTTTCATCTTCTCTATTTTTATTTCATGCCCTTTCTTTTATGGTCCTCACTTATTATATTTTAGTATTTTTGTTAATGATTTGTAGGGGTGTAAATCACAAGTTTCATCCCGATACAATATTATACAAATTATTTGGACAACAATACGATATTTGATTTCTATTTCGATTCAGGGGCCTCTGATCGATATATCATCATCATCATCAACTCACAAAAAGCAAGTAAAATATGATTTGACAATTTAATTACTGAGCTCTACCAACATTTAAATGAAAAACAATCTCTTCTTTTTAATAAAAAAGAATAAATATAAAGTGAGAATTTCAAAATAAAAGCGCATTTTAATAATGATGATGATATGTATCGTTACACTCCTAATAATTTGTTTGCATTTGTTTGTTTTTCCTCCCATTAAAGTATTCTATGTAGTATAGTGATGTAGTTGTATAGTATTCGGAACAGTTTAACAATGAGCAAACGAATCTCCATAATCTTTAATGTATTTCTTACATTCTTCATTTTTTTTTAATTTCTTTATTAACATTTTCAAATAACCTCCAACAACAAGGAAGCAAAATATTCAGAGAATTTAGAGTATATCATACACATTTCCCTTACATGTCAGGAATTTGGAAAACAACAATAATAAATATAAAAAAGATATAAATAATATATAAATAATATATGATAATAATAATAATAATATGATAAAAAGAAAACTCACGTCCGTATCTTATTTTTATTGTTTGTAAATCAGTGTCAGATTGAAATATACATTTACAGGGAAAAGAACAATCAAATAATAAAAGGAGGCAACTACAGAGGACCATATATAAATCTATATTTATAACTCTCACTTAAATTCTCTATATACTGTACAAAAGGATCCTAAATGTTTTCAAAGAGAGACTGTTTCTATTTAATAATGACAGTAATCTTTTCCAGAGGTAGGGTTGTGTCCAGTTGTTGTCCACTTTGGTTTACTGAGATAATTTTGTTGCAAGCAATAAACAAAGATCTAAGGCAGCAATATCTGTCTTACATAAGTCATGTTTATCAGTGTGTAGTCCTGACTTTTTACTGTACACTTTGTAAACCTTGTTTATCCTTCTTTTGCAATACTGTACTTAACTATGGTCATGTCATTAAAGCAGGTTTTGATTTGTTATAGAGAGGATTATTGAAATGACAACGGTGGAGATCCACCAAGTCTATTGAAGTACGTGAAGGATTGGTTGCATGATGGATCAAGCACAACGAGTTGTCTGACCAGTCGCCATATCTGAATTTTCATAATCAGGACTCAACCTCAACTTTATGCAAACGAGGTCCGTCCGCCGCAAGGCAGCAGGCTTGCGAAACTCAGATCAAACGGTCAAGCTAGGCAGCTGATCAAATGTGAATCAAAATGCTGTTACTGTAATGCGTATTTCTCGCCTCAAATGTTTTCAGAAACATTTTTTTGTGTACTTTTTAGCTGTGAAATGATAAAGTTTGTCACCCAGCTGCCATGTTGAAAACAGTCGAACCAACACCAAGCACCGCCCATTTGCCGGAGCGAACCGGACCGTTTTGGGTTCCGTCACTTCTTTCCATTTGTTGGCCGGACTTGGTGGATCTGCACCATAAGAGCGACAGACAGGAAGAGAGGCGAAATTGTCCAACAAAAGACGGGAAGAAAATGAGAATAAGAAAGATGGGAAAAGGGTTGGACAGATGCTGCATACTGAGCCAGCAGATGGTGGAGTTGGAAGGAAAAAGAGAAACGAGAGAGAGAGAGTCATCGGCATAGAGTGAAAGATGAGGAATAGAGTGCTTGAGAGAGCAGAGGTAGCGATGGAAGTTGTTTTAAAAAGCTAAAGAAGCAAAGGAGAAAGCAAGAGAAGTACACACTAACACACTCACTCTTAAACACTTACACACTCACTGAGTAGCAGATCACGGAGCAGTTAAACAAGATCACCAGAATTAATAATTTAAAGCAGTGAGTGACATGGTTGCGGTCTCCCGATGTGCGTTTCATTTTGAAGCGAACACTCACACATAATGTACGGAAAGCCCAACACTCTCCCTCTCCCTCTCTGATGTGCATCTATGCACTGAATTCTAATTGCCTCCTTTACCAGCCAATTAAATGGCAGTATCTGTCACCATGACAGCTCATTAGTAAATCAGCATTCAGCTTTCAGGCAGTGTGTTTCCAGGCGTGTGTGTGTGCGCTGATGTGTTTGTGTGTTATTCTGTGTTTGTGTGCGGCAGTAATGCCTCATAACTTTGCCCGGTATGCAACAGCCAATCGCTAACCCGACCACGTGTGGGTCTGTGTCTGGGAGTGCTGCTATTAGCAGGAAATGGAAAATGTGTTTTTTTCCCCTGTGACTGTGCATGCAGATAGACGGGAGAAATGTGAGCTCTGATTCATAGCACTTTGTATCTGCAGTCGCCTCTGAATCCATTTTTCATTTGTTTGGAGGACAGATTAGCTCCACGTCTAGCAAAACATCGTCAGGCGAGGCAGGGAAGCGGGTTTGACACCCTGCCAGACAGGGAAAGTCCCAGCAGAGCATGCTGGGAGTAATGACTAGGAACAATGGCATTTTGCCTCATAACCGAGGGAGTTCAATTATGATCTCTACTGCCGCAACTCTGACTTTATATTACTTATAATAAAGTCCAAAGGAAATTAAATTGCTATGTATTTTTCTACTACAGTGAACAGATCTCTTTAGTAAATTGCATTACAACAAATCTTTACTCAAATAAAAAAAAGTAATATTATATTTTTTTCTGGTTTCATGATTGCACCTATATTCTGCATGTACCAGTCAAAACATTTCTACATAAAGCAGTCAATATTACTTTTCTGTCATTGACTGACAGTGATACTGACTTAAAGCTATAGCTGCCACACAAAGAGCCACCTACTTTGCACTGCACTTTCACCCCTATAGATTGTTTGCCCTGCTGCGAATCAGTTGACGGGTTTGTAAACTCCACTGGTTCCAAAAAGAAGTCTATGAGAAACTGAGCCTACTTCTCACTTGAATTATTACCTCAGTAAACATTGTAAACATGAGTTTATGGTCTCAATCACTAGTTTCAAGTCTTCTTCAATACAGCATGATGTTCATTTAGTAAATTATGGTCCCATTTAGAGTCAAACAGACCATAAAGCAGGGGATGCTTTAGGGCGTTGCTACCTTGTGATTGACAGGTTGCTACCACGGCGTTGTCCGGTCTGGTAGTTGTCCTTGTTTTCATCTTACAACTTTAACCCTTTCACAGTGTGTTTTCAGTTCATGAAAGTGAACTGTAACATATTGTTCGCCCTAAAAATGTCATATTCAGCGTCCGGTTGTACTTTGCTCCACCGTCTGATGTCACTTAAACCTTTCTTTTCCTGCAAAAGGCTTGAAAAATGCGTCGCCAAACAAACATCTACTGAGGGGGAAGTACACTGCCAACGCCATTGTGAGGCTTAGACGACCAGTCAGCTGTAGCATTTGGAAAAGCTTAAAACCTTAACCTGCAAATGTGAAGATTGGTGGTCAGTTTTGATATTGATTGGTCCTTTTTTTTCCCCCAGAATTTTTGGAGTGAGAGGAACAGCTGCCTCCAGACGTATTCTTCACCACAGTAAGTCCTATCTTCTATCGTGTTTTTCAAATTAGTTCTTCAACATTCCTCAATATAGAAACGCAGAGTCTCCTGGATAATTTACAATACGATCATCATTTTGACTTTGTTCTAAATCGAAATCTTTCCCTATGAGTTTGTTATGGCAGATGGCTCTAAAAATTACAATATCTACCAGCCTCTGCCGCATTGCTGTAGATAAAAAGCCAGAGGCACAAATTAGAACAGTAGCAAATTAAGAAAGCTTTGTCATTCCAACTGGAAACAAAAAAAACTCTGCACCGCATACTATAACTACTGATTTTATCCAGATTTGACCAATAATCAGGATTGGAAATTAACTTTTTTGTCCACCTGCCACTGTGGCTGGTGGATTCCAAAATGTACCAGCCATTCAATAGATTACCATTGTTTTTTTTTGGCTGGTGAGTGAAGCAAATCTTGCTGCCACTTTGGATGGTTGCCGGTGCTTGTTTTCAACCCTGCCAATAATCCACAAGTATACTGATTAAAACTGATGAAGTTTCTACAGACCTTGATGTTTAGCTTCAGTTTGCCGTTAGTGGCACACGAAACAGATGTCAGAAGATTTCTACCAAAGTGCTCCTTGGGAATCTTAGTTGACTTCTCAAATCATGTTTTTTAAAAACAAACAACAGTAAAAGAAACAGATATTTTATAGTACAGTTCCTTTCTGATGATGCATCGCGCACAGTTTAATGCCCATCAAAGCCTTAGTTATGCTCCAGCTGCCGCTCACCTGCGGAAAATTAATGAAACTTTGCCTTACAAAATCTTGGATGCCTAAAATAACTCTTTTCACTTCCCCTACTTCTATACCACTGCTAACAAAATGCTGCCTGTACAATTACCAGAGCAAGTTCATTTACATTTCGTATCCGCGTCCCTGACTGGACCCTTCACTAATCCCCGCCCCCGCTGCTACTCTGTCAAGCTGTCAGAGCTATTGTGGAGCCCACACTGTCACTAACTGCACTCCCTGCATAACTATCTGGCTATTTTTTGGAAAAATGATTTCACAAAGAAGCAGACAGAAGGGTCTCATTGTGTTTGGAGGATAAATCGGGATGTCAAACTGATTCAGTAGCGAAAACACGTTAGAGAGATAAAGACAGAAGCTGAAGCCTACATATCACAGAGTAAAAGTGAACCAACATCACCTGGCGGTCGAGACAAAAGATAATGAAATTAAGGAACACTGTTCCTGTAAAGCCGGGTAGGTCTTTATTCACTGTTACAATCATGACAAAGCAAAAGCAGCATGTGTAAACATTCAGTATACCTTCAGGAGCTTAGTACTAATGCTAGTTAACGATGTACTAACATACTCTGCTAATGTTGGCTCCATAGGTTTTTACATCAAAATTTAATGTTTTAGAAACATGTATGACCTTTAAACCTTTCCGGGTAACTAATATCACTATTACACATTCCCCAGGTACAACGTTTAACCACAACAAGCTCGAAATCCACAAAACCAGCCTAAAAATTAACCCTGGTCGAAGCTGGCCGATGCTACACTATGATTGGCCAGTCTGCGTTCGAGGGGCGGGACTTAGCGAAGGGTCAGTCATGTACACTAACCAGTCCACTCAGAGGCCAAAGAACAATTTCTGATATATCTCCTAAAAAGTGTTTTTTCTTTCAATGATAAAAACTTAATGGACTTTAAAACAACTCTGCCGTATGTGTCATCACAGTGCTGCTATCAGTGTATACTCTTGTGCTTGTGGAGTGGGAAAGGAAGGGTCATTAAGTCCAAGTGCCAGCTCCTAGTCTGCATGAAAATTTTACAAGCTAGCTGTTTCCTCTGTAAGCAGTCCACTTGTTTGTCTCTTGGTTTGTCCTGTCTGCCTGCTCGATTCTTCTCACCGCACTCCACGCCTCCTTCAGACTGTTTTTGCTGCAGATTGTTCTCTGTCCTCTCCTGGTAGGTGTTCTTCCCATCCTCCATTCGCCTCTTTAGCTCCCTCTGGACAGACTTAACGTCCTCCCTGTCCCAAAGCCCTGAGAGCTCTCCTCTTCCTATTTAGAGGGGATTTGATGGCTTTGTCATCCGGAGTTTGTCCTTTGGAAAACAGCTTTTTTGTTGGAAGTGTCCACACAGACACTGAAGTAATCCGTAATGCCGTGGGAGAGTCTTTTGATGTCCCACAGAGCAGGTTCGAGTCTGTGCATTCATTAACAGTCCAGTAGACCGTCACACACTCCCGCGACCAAACACTCACAGTCAGTGACAGCAACGGGTTTCTGCTCAACAGCAATGAAGCATCAAGTCATGGTGTGATTTGTCGGTGGAGGAGAAAGTGATGGAGCTGTATAAGTAGATTCAAGTTCTGCTTTTGCATGGGCATAAATTAGATCAAGTGCTCTTGTTGATACTGTAGTTGATCAAGTAGGTTGCCTTTTGGGGCCAGTTCAACAAGCTGTAAACATTGACATATTATCACCTTATGAAGTTGATAAGGTGTTAGCAATCAGTGGTTATTTACACATCCAGCAGATACTGAGAAACCAAAGTATTTATCTGGATTTGTGTTTCTGGCTACGTGCAAATGTCCAGTATTCTTGCTGCTTTTAGCTCTGGTTTGGTCTCCACCAACTCCTGAGGGAAATATCGTATTGATAAGTTGTGAAATTATCCACTATGTTCACTAGGTAGTCTCTAACTATATCTGCTTCCTGCTGCTCGAAGAAGGTTGATAAGAGCGATTTGGGTGAACCAAACCATTGAACCAAAAGTTGAGGGTTGTAAAATCAAAATAATGAACTGGAAGACACTAAAAGCTTCATAGAGCTGAGGAGAGCTGTAAAGTCAGTGATTCATAGTTATTTAATCCATTGATAATATAAAAATATTGATTCGTTCAGCTGTAAAAACGCAATGAAACGGACACTTGAACATCCTGGAAAGCTGAATCTTTCATGGTGACGTCATCCTGCACTAATCGGCACGAACATAAAATTGAACTGTCAAAGATATAATAGTTTTTTAAGCAATCTGCCCCACTGCTGCCCCTTCTATGTAAAAGACTTTAGCCTTTATTCTAATGGCTTACGCTTTACAACAAGTGGGCTCTTAAACTTGACTGATTAGGCAAGGTAACATCATTTTCACTTTCACATCAATCCGGTACACACGCTGCTCATAACAACGTTGTTCCAAAAAGTACCACATGTGGGAGCAGCGTCTTTAACACAGTTAATAAACGCATATTTCATGTGGCTTGTCTTGGCAGAATCTAAATGGAAAAGGGACTGTTGTGTTTCTGCCAAAATTTAAAAGCTGTGAAAAGAGAGAAAACTACACTATGACATTTTATATGGCATATTATACAATAACTTTTAATATGGCATACTAGACTATGACATTTCATATGGCATACGTAAGGGGTAATCTGCAGGGAGCCGGTCATTGTTGTGAGGGGTTCATTTCACAACAATGACCCACTAGCTGTACATTATCCCGCTTATTACCCACTACTTACTTAAGAAATCAATAATTTAAGATAAGAACTGCGTCCATAGCAACGGTCTGCTATAAAGAAATAACAGACCATAGAACGCGTTGATTGACCAATCAGAATCGAGTATTCAACAAAGCCTTGTAATACTATATTATAACTTTTTACATGGCATTAGGGCTGTAACGATTCATCTACTACATTGATGTATCGATTTATATTCCTACGATCCAACTACATCGATATGTACTCGGCAAGTTGTCCTTCATGGGGGACGTATATCGATCTAAAATCGATTTGCAAGGTAAATAATCGATTGTATCGATACTAAGAATTTGCACCTTGTATTTAGACACCACAAACGTTACATGGATGTATTTTTTTTTGCACTTTTATTAGTAGAGAAATGTTAAAAGTTACTCCGGTTCACTCTCCCTTTGTATAACATCATCGACATGCGCCAGCTCTGCAGTATGAGCACAGGCGAGCATACGTCCATGGCGCGCATGCAGATGAACGCCGCCCCTTTGGCGGGACTCCTCGCTCTCTCACCCGGTAGCGGCGTAGAGGGAGACGGGCACCAGTTTGCATGAACTGCCAGCGCTGCGGTGCAGAGGAGACGGTCGGCAGAGTTTCAGGCGCTGTCGATGCACTTGATGAGGGCAGCTTCACCCACAGGCGCTTTCCCCGTCGTTTTTTCAGTCCATGGAAATTGATACGTATCGTATCGTTGTAAAATCGTTACATCCCTACATGGCATACTATACTATGACTTTTTTATGACCTGCTATGCTATGACTTTTCATATGACATACTATGACCTTTTGTACCTGCGGCATTCACACAATTTAAATGGATTTTCCTGCCTTTTCACATCAGCACAACAAAATGGAGCAAAGACAAAAATATCTAATATACTCCATGTTATCAACCAAGTGCATCATATTAAGGATGTCATTCCTTGTGTCTGTAAACTGTATACAATTTACAGTAACGCAGTATTTTTCATTTCACATTGGGGGAAGTGTGTGCAAAATGAAAGAAGGGACAAAAGTGTGAGGGGAAAAAAGGAATTTGGTTTAATCCAAGCAAACACACAGGACAGGATGAGGAAATTGACACAGTCAAAGTGGCTGAAGAGGGTTAATCCACCAGTTTAACCCATTTGATCTGTTTCCATAAAATCATCACCATTTGCCTTGTTATGATCACTGCCTTCTTTATATTTTATCCTCCTTAGACTTCCCTCATTGTTATTAAAACATCACATACAGTATATCATATAGTAAATTACACATATGTTGCTTAGCAGTCACAAAATATGACATTCAGGAGGGTCTGACCCAGGCTGCCATGACCGGCTCTGTGCGCCCTGAGCTTGCCTGCGGACAACTTGATTATTTTTTTATTTTTTTCACAACAAATCCGATATCCCCCGCTGCAGACCTCCCACTGATGGAGACCAGCTGAGTCTGACTCACTCACACTGCTCCTGGGCTCACTGGTCACTGTGTTTTTAGCCTTTACAGACACTGGTCTGTGACGATAACAATAAACACCAGCTCCTCTCGGTTGTCCTCTCCGTTCGCAGTCAAGGGGACTACAGAGGAGCAAACGCACTGCTGATGCACAAGGAATAGCTAAAGAGTGCTGCGTGAGTGTGTCTGTGTAGTGTGTGCGTGACAGTTCTGTAGTAGTTTCTATGTTTAGCTAATTTGCCAGCAGTAATGCATCAGAGCCTCTGTTTTTAGTTATTGTTTTTCTGGAGGCTCCTCATCCATCTCTCCTCTTGTGTTTTCCCTCTTTGTTTCTACCGAAGCTACCAGACCTCCTCTGTTTCTTCTTCCATGTCATGCTGCTTCACCTGAATGATTTTCATTTGTGTTGTTTTCAGAGAGTTTTTTTAATGTCAAATGACGTAGATACAGGAATGGCCAGGTAGACTGAAGCCTAAAAATATCCTTCTGAGACTAAGTTGTCTTCACGGTTCATGGTACAGTGTACGTGTGTGCTGTTGTGTATTAGAGGAGTTTGTCTTCGTAGCTTGCAGTGATTAAAGAACGTTTGTGATGTTTGAGTTGAAAAACTGATCTCTGCAGTAGAGCTCAGACCATGGGAGCTCAGGGATGTTGACTGAACGTCTGACTGTTTATTCTGTCCAACAGGCTCATAGGACTGCATGGACACACACACGAACACATGTCAATATCGCTACACATGTTAGCAGAATCTTTCAGCTGTAACACTCAACAACTATTAATTTGTAATCGCTGTGCGTGCGTGCGTGCAGACCGGAGTGCGTGTGCGTGCGTGCGTGTTTGTTCAGTTGTTTAACAGGGATGTTTAATTTGCTTTTCTTTTGATTGTGCAAGTCACAGTAGATTGAATAGATTTAGTTCAAAGCAGAGACTAGAGCTGTAGTGCTTTGACCTAATGAGTTGACTTAAGACATGACCACTCTGGGACTTGAGACTCCCTAAAGGCTTGACTTGACTTGACCTTATAAAATCCTGGAACATTGCAACATACAACATGAAACATACCAAATATTCATTTTAGGGCTATCAATCGATTACAATATTTAACCGCGATTAATCGCAAATCTTTTAAAAATGTACCTTTTAAAGGGAAATTTGTCAAGTATTTAATACTCTTATCAACATGGGAGTGGGCAAATATGCTTGCTTTATGCAAATGTGTGTATATATTTATTATTGGAAATCAATTAACAACACAAAACAATGACAAATATTGTCCAGAAAATGTACTGCATTTAGCATAGAAAATATGCTCAAATCACAACATGGCAAACTCAGCTGTCAGTGTGTCAGTGTTCTGACTTGACTATGACTTGCCCCAAACTGCATGTGATTATCATAAAGTGGGCATGTCTGTAAAGGGGAGACTCGTGGGTACCCAGAGAACCAATTTTCATTCACATATCTTGAGGTCAGAGGTCAAAGGACCCCTTTGAAAATGGCCATGCCAGTTTTTCTTTGCCAAAATTCGCAAGTATAGTATGTTGAAAAAATAAAAAAAGTAATATTATATTATGTTGAACAAAAGTAATAGTATAGTATGTCAAAAAAAAAAAAGTCATAGTAATGCATGTCCAAAAAAAAGTCATAGTATAGTATGTCGAAAAATTTCATGAAAAAAAAGTCATAGTATAGTATGTCGAAATGTTCATGAAAAAAAAGTTATAGTACAGTATGTCAAAAAATGTAATGAAAAAAAAATTATACTATAGTAAGCTGAAAAGTTTCATGTAAAAAAGGTCATACTACGGTTTGACGAAAAATGTCACGAAAAAAGTTATAGTATAGTATGTCGAAAATGTTATGAAAAAAAGTCATAGTGCAGTATGTCAAAAAATTTCATGTAAAAAGTCATAGTATAGTATGTCAAAATCTTGATGAAAAAGTCATTATATATTATGTTTAAAAATGTCATGAAAAAAAGTCATAGTATAGTATGTTAAAAAATGTAATGAAAAAAATCATACTGTAGGATGTCGAAAAGTTTCATGAAAAAAAGTCATACTATAGGATTAGAGCCAAACCGCCCGACCAACATGTAAAAATATGCGTTAATCATCCACCCGTACCCGACCGGACCTGCAAACCTCCCATTTATGCATTATAGGAGCACAATTGTCAGGACTGATGTTTGAGATGAGAAGGACAGACACGGACTGAGCGCCGTCGCTGCAGCACTCAGTCCCCAAAATTAAAGGTGTAAAAACAGTAACTAACTGGGGAGGGCTTAGAAAACAGTGAATATATCTTTGTGAAGGTGTGTCCAAGATGTTGAATCAACTTTGTGGATCATTTCTTGAGTCTGTGTTTTGTGGTCAGGGGAGCTTTTGATATTTTGGTGGGTGACTGGACAAAATAACAGGACCACAAGTAAGAGATAGTTTTTCTTTGCTGGGCTATTGCAGGCTTACTCTTGTTGTTTTGTTTACAGTCTGAATTATTGAAGTCATTTTTATATCCCTTTATAGACCAACACACACATCCACACAGAGGTCTACTTGACATTTGAGGATGAACAGTCATGTAACAAAGAAGGTTGTAAACTCTTTGTGGGAAATTGTGTTTTTCCTTTGAGGCTCGGATTAGCCTTGGAAATAGGAGGTCTTTCTCGCCGTCTCCCTCTCTCTGTCCATCATCATTGCCAACTGTCAGATGTTGCTGTCATCCTCAGCCGTCCCTTCATCTGTCTCTCTCTAATGGGAATCCCCCTCTGTTTTCTCTTCACACAGCCCTTATTTCAACAATCCCTCGCTTTTCTTTCTCTTCTGTGTCCCATTTCTCAGTCTATCTCTCCTCCCCCTCTGACACATATCAAGCTTTGAGGTGTCCTATTAATTGTGTTATATAAATACTAATTTTATTCTGATTTAACAATTTTCACTTTACCAAAGTAACCAAGGGAAAAAGCTGAGTCCAGACTTAATTTCCACTCCTGGGTTTTTCTATCCTGATGCTGCTTAGCTGTCCCTGTTTTGGGGTTTTTAATGTGGCAGACTGTCAGTCTGCGCTGCTGCCAAACGATTTTCAGAAATATCTCACCTTTGTCATTCTAACCACCCTCTGTCTTCTCCCGCCCCTCCCTGTTCCCTTCTCCCCCGTTTTCTCTCTTTTTGATAGTGATGTGAGAAGCGCACCGATACTGAAGGCTCTGCTGGTTCGGGGAGGTCCTCCATCTGCAAAGGTAAAAAAAAAAAGTTTTTCTCCTTCCTCTTCGCCTCTGTCTGCTTTCCATTCTGCTCTCTGTCTCTACTTCTGAACGCCAACCTTCGCTGCTGGATGAGAAGACGTCAGCAGAATACAAAACATTGCTTTAACAGTCCAGACAGAAAATGGCATGCAGCAAATATTAAGAATAAACTTCACACCTACAGTCTGCTTACAACTAAGGCTTGCATGCATTCGTACAAGTGCTCACACACACATGCTCTAGAGTGAACAGGATATTCATCATGTGACTTACCCGTTATTTCCTCTGGGAAAACGTTCCTGACACTAATACAAGAGTGTATTTTGTATTGCGTGACTGTGTATGTGTGTGTGGAAGAGAGAGAGAAGGTGCAGAAAATCCTATTTTCTTTTCCCTTTATGAGAAATTGTGAGCTGTCAAAGGTTTAAGGGTTACAGCCACCCAAGGATGGCAGGATTTGTAACAGAAAAACAGAGAACGCTCAATGTACACGCAGCTTTAAAGCTGTGTGTGTATAGAGTGATAATGCTATAGTTTATGTTTACCCTATAAAACACTACACTGGATCTATATATTCTGTAGCATCTGGCATATCAAGGTCTGTTTTTCCCCCAATCTTTTCTCAAATACGCATCAAGTGAGTGTGGCGGTGTGAAATGCAGTTCATCGCATGATGTTGTGTTTATACTAGTCTGGAAGGGAGGAGCACCCAGAGTGTTTGCAGAAGCTTAGCAGCTGCTGTTCAGTGTTGAGGTTCCCTCGAATTAATGAATCAATTCTCTCAGATTAATATTGTTACAGTTATTCACACCTGGAAGCTGTCCAGTACAACCACAGTCTGATCTGTTGGTCACTGAGCGGTGTGGAGCAGTAGTTAAGGCAGGTTAAGGGTCTTGCTCAGGGGCATCTCAACAGTGGTGATGCTGCTATTTTACTTTCTCAACCCAGATTGATCCTGTCAGTCACGGGACAGAGCTGTAGCTATCATTGAGGACACTGAGGCTATATCCTCTGTATTTTATCTGGGAATTTGGAAACCCGTGGGTAGTGATATTCTACAGTTAAAAAACACTTGGTGGATATTGTATGCCGATTCCAGTATGTTTAGACTCAGTATATTTCAATTTGACTCCATTTCTTGGTAAACATTCAAGAATTTATCCACCAGGATGTTATTTTGGGCAGCCTGGAGAAGGCTTTGAAACAGCCTTAATGTTTCAAAGCCTTCGTGCTGGACCTTCATGTTGGGAAGTAAAAAAATATATACAGTAATTGAAGTTAAAGCTGAAGTAGGCGAGATTGGAGCAAATATGATTTAAAAAAAGTTATTTTTATAAAACGGTCGCTATATCGTGAGAGTAGTATATGAAACAGGTAACCTGAAAAAAATCATGTGCCTCTGTGTCCTCCGGTGCTCCTAACGGCATCTGCAAGATTTCACAGACCGGAGGAAAACAAGCAGTAAGAGCTGATCTGAGGTCTGCTGTCCAGCTGCCGTCTATGAGAGCCGGCTGTCAATCACTTGCAAACTGATTCAGGGGTTAACTTGCGCTGTCTTTAAAGTGGCAATGATCAATATTTTCAGTTCTCCTCAGCTCTACGGATCGTTTCTTTGGTTTTACGGCCAAAACGTTACTGTTTTGGTTCAGACTCTCACAGCATTCTTTTCAGCAACAGCTTCAGTTGTTGGTGGAGACCGAAAACAATCAGAGCTGAAGAGCTTAAAGTAAGGCTGTCAAAGTTAACATGATAGTAACGCGTTAACGCAAAATCATTTTAACAACGCTAATTTTTTTAGCGCAACAGATTGTTTTAAAATGAGAGTGAAGATACTGGCATCATATGAAACTACAAAACCTAAGGAATCCATTGGTACCAGCCAAATCATACCAGCTTGTTGCGAAGGAGGATAAATAATGCTACTAAGTTAGACTAAATTTTGGCGAGGACAAACTGCAGAGGCCATTTTCAAAGGGGTCCCTTGACCTCTGACCTCAAGATATGTGAATGAAAATGGGTTCTCTGGGTACCCACGAGTCTCCCCTTTACAGACATGCCCACTTTATGATAATCACATGCAGTTTGGGGTAAATCATAGTCAAGTCAGCTCACTGACACACTGACAGCTGTTGTTGCTAGTTGGGCTTGAGTTTACCATGTTATGATTTAACATAATTTCTTATTCTAATTGCAGTACCTGTGACGGTTTCTGGACAATATTTGTCATTGTTTTGTGTTGGAAATTGATTTCCAGTGATAAATATATACATACATTTGGATAAAGCAAGTATATTTCTCTTTTACGTTATGTATTAAGGTATTTTGAACAGATAAAAAATGTGCGATTAATTTGCAATTAATCGCGATTAACTATGGACATATATACTGTATATATAAATATTTTAACCAATTGGCAGCCCTAGTTAGCATGTTTTCATCACCTGTTTCTACTGCCCCCATGTGGCCTATATGGTATCAATTATTGCAGATTTAACATTCTTTTATAACATACTTCATGAGATAACAGATTTTTTTTCCCATTCTTTTAATTTGTACGCACTAATCATTCATCTGGTGGAATAAATTGATTAATTCAAACTTGTACCCCATGTTGTCTATCAGAGCTGTGCACAAATTAAGATTCTTGAAACAAAATTAACAGCAAGCGAGTTTGTAGGTATTCTTATGATAATATCTAACCTATCTGCCTCGATCAATAATCCTTTCAGCTGCACCTTGGACTCTAAATTGCAGTCACGGTCGCACTGCAGGAAGTTGTCAGTCAAACCCAGAGTTATCTCAGAAACCATCGACAACATTCATGTGCAGCTGGAAAATCACGGTCTTCATCACTGAGGGAAGGGACGAGATAAAGATTGAGAGAACATCATGATTATCGTCACTTCCATCGCTTATATCGTCACTGTGACCTTCAACAGTCATCAGTTTAATCATAATCACCGTTATTCCAACCTCCACCACTGTGCACATCATTGTTGCTCCGTTGCTCCGTCCGTCCCTCCGTTATTCCCATCGTATCTCCGCCAAACAGCGTCTCTGATCTCATGTGGCCTGCTGCTCTCGCCTGTCAGCATTTACACACCAAATGACTTTTGACCAGGATTCAAGGCTTTTCTATTTCCACCCCTAATGCGTATGAATGACCTGTTTGTGTATGTCTGTCTGCGTATGTGCATGTGTGTGCGAGGGGATGTGTATATGTAAGGGTGTTCGTAATGAGGTGATTTTTATTCGTCCTCCCTGTCCTCTTGCCCTGTCAAGTCCACAGATTCAATTTGTGTTTTGAGATAGAAAGAGAGAGATTGTGTGTGTTTGTGTGTGAGAGAGAGAGAGCGAAAGAGAGAATTTCCTGCCAATGGATTCTCATCTTTGAGCCCAGAATCAGAGATGGATGCAGAGATGAATGCTATTTTTGCCAGGCTGTGTTTACCTCTGTGTGTGTGAGAAAGAAGATGGAGAGCTCACATTTAACAACTTGGCAAAAGCTTGTGTGTGTGAGAAAGAGAAGGAAAGAGATAGAGAGAGGAAAAAGGGGGCAGGGGAGAGGAAGAGAGGGGTGATTGGGTGTGAACAGAGGAGTGCGTGGAGAGACGAGGGATTTTGGGGAAAGTGGAATTTCAGATTACAAGAGGGCAGATATATCTGACAGGAGAGACAAGTGCTGCTCCGTGCGTCTTGTGGAGCGCAGCGGGCGGATGAATAGATTATACATATGCACAAAAACAATGCATATGTCACTTTCACTCAGAAATAGCTATTTATTAAAAAACAGAATCACGATATACGTACGCACACACACACATTTTTTCATTAGTGCAAACAGATCTGTATGTGATATGGAACATGGGCAATATGTTATTTGGTGTCGTAGACTTAAATCACATTGGTAACACTTTACTTTAACCATTCTATTTAATATTCTTAAGCAGTATACACTCAGTTACCAGTTTATTAGGTACACCTAGCTGAAACTAATGCAGTCTAAAGGCCCTGACACACCAAGCCGACGGTCGACCGTCGGACAGTTTGGGGCCGTCGGTGAGCGTCCGTCGGCCTAGTTTTTTGCGGGGTGTCTCGCACCATCGGCTCTAGTTTGCCCGTGTCTGAGTTTTTTCTGCAAATTCAGCATGTGGAATTGGTTCGGCGCCCATCAGTGAGAGAAATCACTCTGATTGGTTATTCAGCTTTAACGAATCATTGCACGAGAAGAGAAAAGGACGTGAGGAAAGCAAACAAACGAGTAAAGTCAAGAGGAAAAACACAGAAGGCTCTTCTCATTTTTCATCTTCATCTCGTCTGATCATTTCACAACGACATGGCCATCTTTATTGACATTAAGTGGTGAGTGAGAGTGGTGTGAAAATGGTCGGCGAACACCGCTTTGTTTCATGTACGTATCATAACAACGGCTTGTATATCTGCCGTCCTCGGTCTTCCTGGTTCCCTTTTTGAATGACAAATACAGACTACCGCCACCTGCTGTTGTGGAGAGTTATTTCATCTCACACAGGCGCAGAACGTACGTGGTAGTTGGCCACCGGCTGTAGTCTTTGTAGTCTTCTGGGCCTTAATGCAACAATCCTGCAATAAATCCTTCATGAAAGTTTTAATGTTCAATGTTGTTGGAACAGTTTCAGAGAGGTATTGATCAACTCTATGACCATTTTGCAGGATGTTGTTTGAATTGCACTGCATTATACAGAGAGGTGTTTCTGTTTTTTAGCCTACCATTATTGATATAAATGGGGTGGAAAAAGTCACTTAAGTACTCACATAATCTGTGTGTGGTACCAAAATGTAGCGCTTCATTCAATAGAAAAACCTTTTTGTCTACTAACACAATCCAGGCAGTAATTGTGTCTCCTGCACAATGTAATTGGGAAAACAAATTAGAAATATATAAAAGGAGTTTCTAAGTGAAAGAGAGCTATTGAACAGTACCCATAAAAGAAACCTTTATAACAACATCCATTAATAACTTGCATTCCACTTTTGCAATATTTACCCAACAGAAATGTGTGCTATGCAGAGGAAGTCACAGAAATGAGGACTTCAGACTTGACTTGGACTGCTTGAAGACCTGACTCATTGGAGACTTGAAAACTTGACTTGAAAGCAAAAAAATTTTACCTGTGCATTTTTAAATGTTGACTTGGTAAAATCCTGGAACAATGAAAATAAACAAAACAGCAATAATCAGGGCTTGCATGATCACAGCCTGCATAATTATGCATTGGAATTATAGAGTGCTACGGGAATGAATCCTTAAACCCAGAAATGAGTTATCATTTTATCACTTCTGGTTCCCTCGTCTGGAAGTTGATGGTTTTTTTGATTGGGTATTTAGTAGGGCTGTCAATCGATTAAAATATTGAATCTACTAAACGTCATCACGCCAACTCATCTGCCTTTACAGCCTCGTTGTGTATACTCGTGTTCATGCAACCGTGGTGTAGTTCATTTATAGCCTAACGTTAGTTTTTTACTTCTGGCGACTGCATTCACGCTTCAAAAATGATAAAAGTGGTGTTCATTTGTGGAGATTATTTTACGAAACAAAACATGTAAGTATCATAAACGTTTATTTGCCACAGAGCTTATTTTCTGCAATAATCCAAAACCCAATAGAAAAATCCCATTGGCTTTTTGGCGAGGGAACCAGGGTGATGCTAACTTCCTGGTTGGCCTACAAAAATACGTTATCCCTGTATAACTCTATTTGTTCTCAGTTATGTAAAAACACTAATAACTCAGCTGTAAAAGCAAAATATTCTGATGCTGTGTCATTTTAATGGTCAACATTTGACATGACTCATGCTCCTGCTGGCAGAACACATGATACAAACTAATCATGCAGTGCCACCAGTGCCTCTTTAATCTGTTCACAAGGTTGAGTCATGAGGTTTCAATAGAGTCTCACGCAGAGTCATTTCTACAAGCAGGATTTTTATTCCAGCAAGACGATGAGTAAACAGCTTTACACATCAGTCCAAACATGCACTAAAATATACACGTCGAATAATAAATTATACTCGTTCCTAAGTGATCAATCACGAGGCTGTTATGACTCGCAGTATGAAATGGTGCGTAATGATACAATGGTTGCTGCGGGGCTGTTAGTGTATGCTGACTATGCAAGACTGGGAACAGAGCGAGTCTTATTTTCTGGCTTATGATGATGATTTAAGTTTATGCTCAGAGGAGGAGCGTCAAGTGTTCAGTCACGGTGGAGGCTGTGAAATCTGCTGAGCTCATTATATTTTTAGGTCTAATATAAATAAACAAAAACACGTCACACAGGAAGTAAATTGTGTAGTTCAAAAATGATATTAAAAAAATGTGATTATAAAAACATTATTTTCATAACAGACACTCTAGTTTGGCGATCTATGTTTTATTTGTTTTTGTTGCCATTCCTAGATGGACCCACTGGTGCTTTCTCCATATTTTTCTCTTCAGTCTCTACATGAAACTTTTTTTGGACGTCATTTACTGCAAACTATGGTGAATAGCAGCAGAAAAAACACACATTTTTGGATGTGTGGATCATAAAATTCAGTTGAGAATCCGCTCAAACCAGTCTTCTTTTTAAAAAGGCAGGTTTTTAGCCACCTGGTTAAAACACTGCATACCGTATGCATGTTTTTCATTTTGTGCCTACGCAACTTTTTGTGCTTCAAACCTATGGAGTCAGATCAGTCTTAATATTAATGAATGCACACAGAAAGATTCACAAATGTATTTTTGGATTTATATATAAATGAGTCTCTCCACATATCATACCCTTTTGGTGGCAAGCTCATGTGATTGGCTGAAAAGGAGACATCTAATTGGCTACAGATAATTTCCTGTTGAAAAAAAGGCATTTGTTGATCGGGCGACGTCAGGGGAGTCTCAAAAAACCATACACAAATGCAGTGCACACAAGACAAGCAGTTTGTAAATGCAGGTTCAACAGTTTGTATGTAAATGTAACAACATCGAAATGTGATTCTGATGAAAATTGAAAATACTTATTTGTGGATTTATATTACATTTATTTAAAATAAATATTTGTGTGTGCAATACTGTAGAAACATATTTGTGAACCATATTCCTTACAGATGTTACTGAGGCCAAGATAAAGAATGAGCATGTTCCTTTAATATAGCTCACGTTGATTTGATAACATAGAAAGTGTGTTATCAGTGTGCTCAGTCTGATAACACATCATTAAAGTCGTCCAATATCTCTCAGGTTGGGTGTAGGCTCCAATAAACATCCAAATTAGACGAGTCGGAGCAGCGCGCAGAGCAGATCTATCTTGGTTATTGATAAAGCACAGCCATCATCAGCACCACACTCTAATTATCCATGTATCTACCTGACTGAACAGCTGCTACGTGTGCCAGTTGTAAACATTGATGTCAAATGAATAATTACAAAGCAGACAATATTAAAGATAGTTGAGAGCTTCTATTTTCCTTGTGTGATTTTTGTTCAAATTAAGACCACATTTCCCATAAATAATAAATTCCTGTCTTCCTGCCTCACTCTGGCATACATCTGCATACATTTATCGTCTCCTTGGGTTTTCTACTGCAGATAAATATGTTGTAATTTATTTTTCTACAAATTTCTCATTCCCTTCACATTCTTCAACAGCAATGAATCTGTTTATCTGCGCTGCACAAATCTCCACATTGTCAAGTCATTAATTACCGTAAAAGTTTTATTGTTTGAAAACAAGTAAACAAATCTGCCAGTGCGATGTGAGTTTCAACCTGTTCCCAATACAAATGAACTGTTTTATGTGTAGAATAAAGTGTTACAATATTTGGCTTTTACTCTGTCGTCTTTCAAGGTAATCTGGATTATTTTTAGAAAAGCCTTGATAAAAGTTGAGTCATACAGGAAGATGGTGCACTAGCAGATTCTTTTTCACTTGTGTTAAGAAAACAAGACATCTGTGGCTCTATGACTCAGTAACAGACAAAAGTGAGACCGAAAAGATGGTGGCGTGCTCAATGCGTTAATTTTGAGGTGCACTCGACAAACACTGATGCTCTTGATGAAAAAGCGTTGAAATCTTCAAACAAAAGAGCAGATGTCACAAACTCGTGTGTAGAGGAGCAGTAATGTTGAGTTTTGAATGAATGCATAAAAAGGTCAGGCAGGTATTGTCTCCTGATTTTAACCCGTATGAGGACCTGCCGAAGTCAGGACCGGTCAGTTACTTAAAGCTTGAGTAGGCAGGTTGGAGCAAATATCATTTAAAAAAAGTTATTTATATAAAATGGTCACAATATCCTGACAGTAGTGCATGAGACAGATAATCCGAAAAACATCATGAGCCTCTGTGTCCTCCGGTGCTCCTAACGGCATCTTCAAAATTTCACAACAACCAGTCAGAGCCCAGCTGGAGCCTGCTTTCTCTGAGCAGATGTCATGGCTTTGTTTTCAGGGAGAATGGGAGACTTTGGGCAATCACAGGTCATTTCAGAGAGAGAGTTCTAATTTTACAGCTGAACAGTAAACTACAAGATGTTTCTGAAAACATGTGAGGCGAGAAATAGGCGTTACAATAAACAGTATATTGATTCATATTTGATCAGCACTACCTAGCCTAACCAGAGTTTGCGAAAAGTGAGTGTAGAGGCTGCCAATCCTCTCAGTGATAGTCTCTTTTGTTTACACCGATTATGCTAACGTCTTAAAAATAAGGAAAAGTTTCGTAAAAGCAATTGCACATGATGCATGTGAGGGGAAAAAAAAGGCCTGGGAAGATCCTGTCTGCATCCTCGTGGTTCATTTGTCTCCGCAGCGTAGCTGTGACAGCTGTAGACGAGACAGACGGAGCAAAAAAATGGACGTAGAGAAGACGATGCAGAGGCGGCTGACAGTTGAAAGAAGATCAAAATCAGCCACATAACTTCTCCTCGTTTTAACACGGGCCCACACATTTTCACGCCGCACGTGCACAGACGCCTCCGCGATGTGACAGACGATCGTCTAGCAACGCGCGAGGAAAACAAAACCGAAAACCAACAAAAACGGATCACATAGTATGAGGAGGAGTATTTCATATGCAGAGGAACTACCAGGAACAAAGAGGGACAGAGCATAACAGACTCTGTGTGTGTGCGTGTGCGTGTGCGTGTGCGTGTGTCTCAGCTAACTTGAGACAAAGGTGGTTCTTAACCGCTGAGTTCTGCAAACAAGGAAAAACCAATGAACAAATAATATAAACAGATTAACAGAGCTGCAACTGGAGAGTTGCTGGTTGAGGGTTTACCTTTCATTCACACAGACCCGCCACAACATTACACACGCTTTAAAAAGTTATGGTTTTAATTAGAATCAGATTTCAAAGTGTGTACATGCTTTGGGGCAACAAAGATTAGCCTCAAATAGCCGATTATCTCTTGGAAATTAGCATCTTAGCCTGTTTGCAAAAGTCTGTGCGTCTTGTCCTAAAGCATCTAATTTGAATTCTTCAAATGTGAAATTTGCAAGGTGGGACTCACATTCACAGACAGATGTCTCTTGGGATTATGCAAAATGGTCGAAACCTCGCTGTAAATCTGCAGCCTAGTCAGATCTTTTCCACCCAGCACCTAAAACCATATTAAATCTTCCGCAGTACATTATTTTGGTGAGGAAAAATGACTAATAGAATAATCCCTCATCCTCGCTTTAGAACTATAAGCTCGTCACAAATCCAAAACAATGCCTGTCTGTCGTCTGAGGCAGAGGAAAACCAAAAATAAGCTGTGAAGAAGTTGTTTTTGTGGTGAGAAAGGCAGGTGAGGTGCCGTGAAAGAAAGAGCTCATTTCCAGCATCAAACAGTGTTTGAGAGAGAGAGCCTAAGTCCTGTGATAGCAGGTATGAATGTGAGGTGCTTCATTTGGAATAGATTTGTAGAAGTGCCCAACTATGTTTCACCACATGAATATTCATCTGGGAAAGCTCTTTATCCAGTGGAATATTTATGTGATTCAGATATACCACAACTTGGCTGTTTTGTTCACCTCCCGGCTCTCACCGCTCTCATCGTGTTGTTTTCAGACTCTCCCGCCAGCTGTTTTCAGCGTAAAAGCTCTAAAAACCAACTGCAGGACCAAACACCAGATAGACAAAGTTAGCAGCTAATTTAGCAGCTGATGATCCCGATTTTTCCCAAAGGAGTTGGCAGAGACCAAAAACTGAGCTAAAAGGAGAGTAAATATTAGACTTACATTCACCGAGTGGAAACAAACACGACTCCAAATGAATGCTAATGTTGTCTGCAGGATGTGTAAATAAATAAGTAACTCTCCTATGTTGAAGTATTCACAGCTTCTTAAAATCTAAGAAAGGTTAAGTAAAGGTGAGTTAAAGTCCTGCATCGAAGATCTAATTTAGATACAATTACAAGAGTATTATCAGCTAAAAGTATTTAACTCTCCTTCAACACGATATTAGTCTGCCACGATAATGGTCCTCACGTGTCCACGACTATACTATACTATGACTTTTTATGACTTACTTTACTATTTTTTGTGACATTTTTATGAACTTCTATACTATGACTTTTTGTGTCATTTTTGTGACATATTATCCTATGACTTTTTTAGTTTTCGTATGGCTTTTTTATACTATCGGATCCTGGTGAAGTTAGTTTAAGTACTTTATAAAATGTTGGGTAGTTTAATCTACAACATAATATTCTATAATCTGATTTATGGTTTATATGTAAAAATCTTCTTCTGCAAAGTAACTATAGTTGGCAAATATACATAGTGGGCTATAAAGTACAATGTCTCCATCTAAAATGTATTAAAGTAGAGTTAAAAAGTAGTAGAACATGAAAATACAAGCACAAGTACCTCAGGATTGAGTAAATGTAGCTACAGTTGATAAATTCCACCACTGCATTATTTGAATGGGAGCATATTGTTTGTTCAAACATACAGATATAAAGGACGCTTGCTGCTTTAGGAACAGGCTGGTTCACTTGTAAATGATACAAGTTTGTGTACGTGAGATGTTATCTGGGAAAATTGATAAAGAGAGATTTATAATGCTCAGCGAGAGCATTGTAAGGGCTTTGTAAGGGCCTGTATTACAGCGTATCACATGTTTTCAGGAAAATATGACACCCCGAAGATAAGAGCATAAAATCATCAAATGTAGTGGATTTTCCCGCCCTTCTAGAAGTGTTAAAGTCTAATTTTTCAAGCATGTCGGAGCTGAATAATGAAGAAATATCAACAAAAAACAGAAACAGACTGAATCTGACTTCTATCGGGATCAATATGTCAAACACAGCTGGTTTATCTTTGAAGGAAATAAATATGTTTTTGTTTGAAATACGGGCAAAAAACTTTGGTACAAAACATCATAAATCATTTAGAAGAAATGTAACTTGATGCAGAAGATGACTCAGTCAAGAAATTTAGAAAAAAAGTTATGTCTTATTACTTTATTTTCTGGTTCTAGTTTAATCAGATTTGACAGTTTGAATTAATCTCTTTTTGTGGTTTCGACACACTCAACAACCTCCGATTTTATGGATGTGCTTCATCTTCAGTGGACGACGTATAAAAAGAGTAGCAGGCATTACGATACATCTGAGTGGTGTTGAATGGCCCTTTTAATATGTGCATGTTCGCCAAGTATTCAAACACGACACAGAGAAATGAGGAGGTTGGCATAACAAAGGAGGAAGCGCTGCTGAAATATGACGGTGGTCAAACAGATTATTAACAGCTTGATGTGTCTGAGTGGAACTGTAACCGTGCAAATGAAGCTTTGATGCAGCACCTCCAGCTCGCTCAGAGATGTCCATCAAACTGTGTTATGCTGGTTGAGTAAGCAATTCTTCACAGTGTATTTACACAAACAGCAGAGGTGAGAAATGATTTCTTAACTGTTTTGACTGTATTATATTATTTTGGTTAATTATTTGAGGTGCCTTCTCACAAGCAACATCCCTTAACAGCTCAATACCATGGCTTTCTTATTGTCTAGCCTCTCCAGTTTACAGTCACTCACTGATTTCAGTACTCTCTATGGCCAAAAGTATGTGTAGCATTAAAGGGATAGTTTGGGTGTTTTTGAAGCAGGGTTGTATGAGGTATTTATCCATAGTCAGTGTATTACCTACAGTAGACGGCGGTCAGCACACCCCCAGTTTGGAGAAACAGACAGGAGTACCAGCACGGAACCAAAGCAATGTACTGCTGTGGACGAGGGCAGCAGCAAAACATACTTTAGTCACCTAAAAGAAAAAATAAATATCCGTTTAAGGGCACTTTCACAAACCAACATTTAGTTCATTTCAATTAAACTCTGGAGCGGCTCAACCCTTGGTGCAGTTTGTTTGGGCAGCTGTGGACGCAGTAATCAAACTCTGATGCGGACCAATGCGGTCTGAGACCGCTTGCAAGAGGTGGTCATGACCGTTTCCAAGCAAAACCAAAACGCAGGCTTCCTGTGCGGGCATTTGTTGAGATTGACAAAGGTAAAGGACAGGTTAACATGAGTGGGAGAGGACTGACCTGGACTTCTGCAGAAGTCTGATGTTTGCTTGACATCAGGACGGAGGAGAATATACAGAATATGCTAAACAATGACATTCGAGATAAGCTGGAGAGTTTCGTGCGCACAGTAGATCAGCACCAATTCAAAGTGAAAAAACTTTTACAGCAATGGTTAAAAGCCTGTGATTTCCCTGCACAGAAGTGGCAGCTCTCAAGATGAAAAAGATAAATTTGCTCTTTTGTACACACCCTTCAGCAAAAAAATTTTTTATTTGTGCACTGTGAAAGTGAACCAGACTGAATAGAAAACTAACCAAAAGTATACATTTTATTGATTCAGACTAACCAAACGCACTATGGCTTGTGAAAGCACCTTTAGAGTACGCTATATTTAGAATATTATCCAACAGGGAACTGAACTGAAAGTGAAACTTATCTAAACTGTTTTTTTAACGTGTCTGGTGGCTTTGAAGAGAGCATAGATAAGTTTCAGTTCAGTTCCCCATCGGAAAGGGCCGCCTGATGGCAAGTAAAGCAGTGAAGATATTCTAAATATAGCGTACACATAAACTGATATTGATTCTTTTAGGTGGCTAAAATACGTTTTGCTGCTGCCCCATCCGCAGCAGTACAATGCTTTGCTCCCGTGCCAGTACTCCTGTCTGTTCTCCAAACTGGGGCCGTGCCAACCATCATCTACTGTAGGTAATACACTGATTATGGATAAGTACCTCATACAACCCCACTTCAAAACACCCACCACCATCCTTTTAAACCCCACATGTGAAAACTTCCGAAATCGAGAGCATTTATCTGCTGCTTTAACAGCCTACACTATTTTGGGAGGACTTTTCCTCAAGGATTTACTCCCATTCGAGAGCATTAGCGAGGTCAACCACTGATATTGGGCGATAAAGCCAACTCACGGTCAATAGTGGTGTTGTATGAGGTTAAGATCAGCTCTGTACAAGCCAGTTAACTACACATTCCTGTCAGATTACTTTCTAACATGCAGCTGTTTTGGCACCTGATAATCTTTTAAATTTGGGTATACATCACTCAAACCAGATTTCCTGGATTGTATTTGATCTTCTCATCAGTATGTGTAGCATCATGCCTAATGCAGCCCCCTTGCGTTTTTGTAAACACAGCTTCTTTTTTGTTAACAGTCTGTATGCAGCTTTAAGTGTCAATCCTTAAGATTTCAGTCCTGGTTGATTTGGTGACACCTTATTTACAGGTTGTAACAGCCAATGTGGTTTAATACCACAGGTCACAGAATAATAAGGGCAGAAAAACTAACTATTGTCAGGCAATAATTGGCCTTTTTCCATCATTCTGAATGCGACCCTGATCGGATTCTATGCTGCGCACGGCATGAGTCTGCGAATAGCCAAAATTAGTTGGTTACCTCGCTGAGAAGTTGGAGGTGTTCAGCCTGTCGCCTGCAGCTCTACATCTAACAGCTCACTGTGTCTGCTCCTTCCTTCCTCCATTACTCCCTGCAATATTTAAAACTGATCCACTGTCAAAAAAATGCCGAAAATGACCACTGTCCTGTTTTTATAGATAAAGTTCTGATGAAAGATAGCTGTCAAAAAGTCAAGCTCACTAACAAACACATTGCATTTTAAAGTAGGGCTGTCAATCGATTAAGATATTTAATCACGGTTAATCGCATGATTGTCCATAGTTAATCGCGATTAATCATTTTTAATCTTGTATCTGTTCAAAATGTACCTTGAAGGGAGATTTGTCAAGTATTTAATAGTCTTATCAACATGGGAGTGCACAAACTGCATTTGATTATCATAAAGTGGGCGATAAAGGGGAGAACTCGTGGGTTCCCATTTTTATTCACATATCTTAGCTAGTATAATGTGGTTGGTACCAATGGATTCCTTAGGTTTTTTAGTTTTATATGATACCAGTATCTTCATTCAAGCATTACAACTGAGCCTGCTACAACCTAAAAATTGCAAGTTGCGTTAATGCGTTATAGAAATTAGTGGCGTCAAAACAAATTTGCATTATTGCATTATTATTGCGTTAATTTTGACACGCCAAATATCCAGTGAAAGTCCACTCGTGTTTCGCCAGATAAATGTGTTTTAATGTGAAACTGCAGCAGAAAGAAATGTTTGGTTTCCATTAGCAGTAACTTAATACAGTATTTTCTCCTGAATGTTGTCATAGACACCTAGTTTGTAATACTGCAAATATCTAAATATTGCAAGGGTGTAGATACTATGGTTGGGTCGATATGTTACATTTTTCCAACGGGCCAAACAACTGTCGATTGCAGATATATTCATGCAGGTGTTTGTGCACGCACGGCGCACAGCCCCCCTCTCCGCTGCCTCTCTGAGTTTCAGCTGTTGAGATCAGCTGTTCTAGCAGCATCGTAAAACACTTCATTCAACTCAACAGAAACCGTGTTGGTTAATCTTTCCAACAATCACCAACTCCAGTAAGATCGAAATAAATAAATATAAATAAAAATATAATATAAATATTTTACCAAGCTAGATGTGAACATATGCCGACTGCACGTTTTTCTCTCTGCCCGCTGAGCAGCGGCTGATCAGCTATCGTTCTTCAGAGGCAGACGGCGATGGCGATGTACTTCGCCAATCGCTGATAACAAATATACTCATCCAGTCGCCCAACCCTAATTCATACATAAACCTATGCATTTTAAATACACAGAAATACACGTATTCCTCATCTCATTCACAATCTCTCCTTCCCCTCCATCGCAAAACCTACCTCTCTCTGTTTCTCTTTCACTCTCCTTCCTCTTCTGTTAGTGCATGTGTTTGTGTGAGAGTTTTTGTGTGTATCCGGGATGTAAAAACACATTTATCACATTGTGCTAACAGTGGCTCGCTGCCTGCTCCTTCCTTCCTTTCCAACTAAGGTGTGAATGTGCGTGCTCATGTTCGGGGCGGCTGTGCGTGAGTTTGCTTGTGCGAAGGCATTTAGTTTACACAGAATCATGTTTTATGTATGTAGCATGCGGAAGCATTGTGGCTGTAATGCATGTCTTAGCAAATCAACCAGCTATGCATTAAAGCTGTGTTTGTGTGCATGTCAGCTTTTTATAAGCCAATTCAGTGAAGCCGTGTCCTTAGGTCAACAGATTTTATGAGGTTTAGACAAAAGGTTTACTGTGTCTCATCAGATCACGCACACACACCCTTCGCATGTAGGGTCATTCCAATCACACCTCTCGAGTCACAGTTGCTATGAAATGACCTTGGCAACATTTCTGGTGGTTAGTACCGAGTCGGCTGAAGCCTTGGCGTGATGAGGTGTTGACCTCGGCTCCCACCTGGTTAGTAGCTGCTTTGTGTTTCATGTCACAGAGCAGCTTTCCTACACACACACTCACAATATAAGTTAGGAGGTGGACACAGTGCTGTTTTCTCGTCCCCATACACTGAAAATAATGAGGCTGCTGGTTCCCATGATGCCTGACTGGCCGAGTCCCCCCTCCCTTCACGGCCAATCGAGTGGCGGAAACCCGCTCATTAGAGCTTTAGCAGGCACGCACACATTGTTGTACATACACACACACAGTCTGACTTCACCTAATGCTGATTTAGCAGCACATACCATCTGTCAAGAATGATTAACCTTTCCATCAATCACTGCTTTCTCCATTATCCAGACACACATTTACAAAGCAGCCACACGCCAGCTCTCACAGGTACTGAGTGAAACACATTCATATAAACTACGGCTGCACGATATGGAGCCGATACGATAAGCGATAATTACCTGTTTCTCATGGGCGTCATTTCACACTTTTGTAATTTAAAAAGAAGTTTATAACCTTTGGTTTATTATGCACACCTGAGGTGGATGGTTTAATATTCCATAGCTCTGACCCAACCAGAGGCCTGTACTATGAAGCAGGATTTAGGGTTAGCAAGGTAACTTCAGGGTTAACCCTGGGTTTTTAGTCCTACGATGGTGATTCACCTCTTTCCGGGGTAGATCACCATGGTAACTTATGCTGCACACGTAACCTGCTCCGCAGCAAGTTATGTTGTAGATAAGAGATCAACTCGTATAAAAGCACCGCCTACTGACCAATCAAAGCTCAGTGCGCAGATTGTCAGATAATATTACAAATACGAAGAAGTTAAAGTCATAATCCAGGCTAAAAACAACACAGTTTAAACTGACAAATGCAGAAAGGACAGCTGGTAAAAAAAAATGCTGACTGTGAATTAACAGCTGGATAACATTACATGGATGTCAAGTATCAATCTGTTATTATATAAACTATTAACCTCTTAACAATCAGTGAATACAGTGAAGATACTGGCATCATATGAAACCAGAAAACCTAGGGAATAGACGAAGGCCATTTTCAAAGGTGTCCCTTGACCTCTGACCTCAAGATATGTCAATGAAAACTCTGAGATGAACAGAGTGAAAACTGTATCTTATTATAAACCAAACTGCATAATTTGCAGTTGAAAAAAGGTAATAAATCACAATATATTGCGATATATATTAAGATCGTATCATAACTGAAGTGTGATAATATCATATCATGGGGCCTCTGGTGATTACCAACAACGATACCAAATTGTGCAATACCGCCGGCAAAATATTTCCACTAATTAAATCCATGTTGTACTTTATAACCGCGGTGGTTATGTCAGAGCAAGTGACTAATGTGCCTGTTTGGAGATCGATGCATCCGCTGTGTGTATTTCACCATATTTCTGACCGCGAGTATCGTTGGCCGGACTTGGATGTGTGTTTTTTGCTGTGAACCAGAGCGTATTTCACCGTGTTTGTGCCCGTTTACATCCAGTCAACACTCTCTCACTCTTGTTTACTCTCAGATGGGTTCAGATCAAATTATGCTCTTGAAGGTCCTTTGGGTGTTTCTTAAAAGCATGTGTGTGTTTGTGAACGTACAGTACTGTAGGTTATGTTTACTATGTGCATTTTCTGCTGACACACACAACTGTATTTGCACACATGAGCAAACACAAAGGCATACTTATGTTTATTATTCAGTGTGTGTGTGTGAGAGAGAGAGAGAGAGAGAGAGAGAGAGAGAGGCCATGTAGTCCTTTGTCCTGTTGTGTCATTGAGATGTTGAGACTATAGGTGTCCTGCAGCTACTGTTTGGCAATTTGGGGTTTAGTGCAGACCAGGGAACAATACACTATTAGATTTTTGAGAAAGATGACACTTCTGAGTTTAAACAAGCCAAACCAGATGACGGAGGATGATGCTGGAATTGGTTGCCGAGTTTCAAAATGTTTGATTACATTGTTAAAACAGCCCTGGGCAGGATTTTTATGTGAAACTACAAACATTTTACCAGCCAAAATCACAAAGTAGAGCAGCATTAGAGAAGAACTCCAAACTAAAAGAGACACAGAGGATTTGGTCTCTATTGTATAAGTAGCCTATTGTTGTTTTGGTATCAGTGGGAAATGTCTCCAGTGTCCTCCTGACCACATAATCAGAGTATTTGTGTAATTGATG
Organism: Sebastes umbrosus; assembly: GCF_015220745.1. NCBI lineage: Eukaryota > Metazoa > Chordata > Actinopteri > Perciformes > Sebastidae > Sebastes > Sebastes umbrosus. The sequence goes on from NC_051271.1 coordinate 17,952,944, forward strand.
CCGCTGGGTGAACACAGGGCTCTCACAATAACCATAATACTGCAATACTATTGACAAGCCAGCCACAACCACTATCCTCATGTTCTGTTTTCTTTTTTGAATTCTTTGCAATGGGCGCACCGCGTATTTACACTATGTTAAACACATTCTTACTCTCAACTCGTCAAATACCGCCGCTTAGTCAGTGCCCCTCGGCATCGGATACCGACGCATGGGGTACCCCTCTTATATTGGATGGACCAGGGACAGTGTGTCAATATACGCTCCCTACATGCATAGCATCCTTTCAAAATAAACCTCGTGAGTGGATTTACATTGGAGTTAGTTGAAAGCCTGGTTCGTCACACACTGTTGCTAAAGGGTGCCTCCGTGCGTCGGTTTCAGATGCTGAGGGGCGCTTACCAAACGGCGGTATTTGACAAGTTGGGAGTGATGGTTTACTATGTTACAAACAGCGCCGAGGCGCTCAGCACTGCACGTTTTGTGTTTTTTTCTGGTCGCAGAGAGTTGAAGAATGTTCAACTCTGGGTAAAACATCATATGAAACTAGAAAACCTAAGGAATCCATTGGTACCAACCATGTCATACTGTACTAGCTTGTCGCGAAGGAGGCTAAATAACGATCCAAACGTACACTCAATTTTGTCAAGGAAAAACTGGCACAGTATTTAATTAGTTTTAAAACTGTCATCTTTGTGATCTAAAAAGCAACATTATACCCAACAAAAAAGTTTATAGCACTAAAATCAGGATAAGTGAAGTAATTTGCAACAGCCCTGGCAACATAATTCATTTTCTTTCTGAAGTTTAACATTTCAGAATATTTCTTATCCAGAGTTCAAGCAAAGCGCAACAAAAAGAGAAATGAGTCACAGCTTCATCAAGCGAAGCTGGACTTTACCAACAGTCTTTGGCAAGCATTTTCCAGCCATGTGCAGTTTACTGACATTATGTTACATGATTAGTTGGCATGAAAGCCCTCCAAATTGCCAGTGTGCACAAATGCCAAGTTCAAGACCACGCACTAAAAAGTACAGATGAGTTTTAATGGCTGTGCAGCCGAGACAGCTGCTGTCGTTTCATTCGGTGGCCACGTCCCAGCTCAGGGCCAAAACTGTAGGAGGTGCATGATGACAAAAGCAGGTGGAGCAAAATGTTAAGATAGATCATTGAAGCCAAATTACCACTTTGACAAATGTTATACAGACCAGACGAGGCTGCAATGTTATTGACACAGAACAAAATGAAGCCCAGTTCCAAGCTGTATAACCATCCTTCACATAACTACATTCCTCTGCTCTTCCTAAATAAAAGGAGATTAGGACAAAAATTAACATTTCTGCTGTAAAATCTTGTCCAATGCACCAAGTGAACTAATGCAACACACTGCATTTTGTCTCTTTCTAGCAGAGAGAGTTTTTCCATGTGCAACCTGGGTGTACCAAGCTCGCCGCCCAAAATGTTGTATGAATAACACGGTAATTCACAAGTCATTACATGTGCAATAAGAACACCGTTCTTGCTTTTGGCGTGTCATTTGTACGCCATGTAGTCTGTGCTGAGTGATGTCGAATAAAAAGTGAGATAGACTGATTATGGTGGGCGAATAGGTCCAACAAACACAGGACTTTCAACCAGGAGATCGGTGTTTGTGTCCCAAAGAGTTGTTATTTTTTAGTGATATTTGTGATGTGGTTTCCGTACTTCTGTTACGTTGTTTCTGTACATATTTTACTTAGTTTACGTACTTATTGTAAGCCTAACCATGATGTTTTTCCTAAACCTAAGTGGGTAGTTTTGTTGCCTAATCTTAACTGCAGCCATTACCGTAGTTTTGTTGTTTGGCGTAAAAGTCCTGACACACCAAGCGGACGATCGGCGGTCAGTCAGTTTTGGCCATCAGCGGTGTGTTCAAATGCAACTTGTCGGCCAAGACAAAGGCAACGTGAGGCGACGCAATAGTTGGCCTTCATGCGCTAGTTCTTTGATATCGGCTTGGTGTACCTGGACCTTAAAAATGACACGCGGAAAAGCCAAAATGCGTTCTCACGACACTTTTTATACGCCTTCCCATGAGATCGGGTTAGTGTACCCTTTGCTTTAGTCTGGCTGCTTCAGCTCCAAAAATGACACCATGACAGAGACCATAAACACAATCTGCTCACTTCAAATCATCCATTTAGATATCTAAAATTTTACACAGCCTATGATTAAAGCAGATGGCTTCTGGAAGTCAGTAATCATGATGTGTCACAGTGCTGGCGGTTGTAACACAAAATATAGCTGAACGTATGCTATCTGCTGTTGTGTGTTTGTACCATAGTGTTCCATTATTTCCATCATTTATCTCAATTGCCGGTCCCACCATCACAGCAGAGGTTGTCCCTCACTCTGTCAACACAGCAGCAACCTGGATAGCAGGTGAGCAGCATTTCCATTACGTTGAACCAGTCACCAGCTCACCGGTGTCTGTCACACACACAAAATGAACAACACAGGCTGACAGGCACGCAGAGACACAAACATGCGCTCGTGGCAGAGTTACAGGTCTCATGAATACTTTTAACCATAATGTGTTTATCAGGAAGTGGCAGTGAAAAAAATGGATTTTAGTTGTGTGTGTGCGTGTGCTCAGCGGACACACTGATGCTTGCTTTATAACATTTTACAGTTGGCTGCATGTATCAAGACAGGAGGGAAATGAACAGCTTGAGGTGTCTGAGTGATGCTTCTTCAGCTGATGCCAGTGTGTGCATGACAGATACTGTAGAAATAGAAAGAGAGAGCGAGAGATGCTTTCCTCTGAGTTATGGTATGTAGCCCTGGTCATTTGTCTGGTGAAGTTCCAAAGCCAAACTTTGCAAAAGTTTTCAGACAGGCCATAACACGGTCCACCTACCAGAGCACATAAGCTCTGCTTTCTATTACTAGGAAATATCTCCCTCTCTCTCGCTCTCACTCACTCTCTCAGTGTAGAGGTCCCATATTTCACTGCATGCTCTGAAGACAACAGATAACTACAGTAGAGCCGCTTGTTTGGTAAAATTCATTCCACTTCTCAGAGAACTATTTTCTGGAGGAGCATTAGATTGATCCATAACACACCCGTTTTTGAGTATTGTCTGTCTAAACAGATGTGCTCTTAGAGGAATAATTCACACACACAAAATCAATCTTCTGAGTATCAAATTCTCTCCGCCTGCAGGCTTGAAAGGTGGCTCTGAAAAGTTTGCTTTTTTTACAGAGATTGTCAGCTTTAGTCAGCTTTGATTCACAGCAGTTAGTGTCCGGTTAGACCAGAGATGTAGCACAGTCAAATTAATTTGCGCCCTCGTGGAATAGGTGGTGCTGGAAGCATGGTGATGCAATGACTACATGTGCTCACAGACAGTTAACACACTCCAAAACTTACTTGTACACTCCACTGCTGTCTCACGACTAACTGAAAACCATGCTGGTTTATAATCTGGCAGGACAGGAATATATAACATTGGATAATGCGATACAGCTGATACTTTAAGAGATATTTTTTTGCATTTTGCCATTATTAGTGAACACAACATGAACAATAACCAGGTTTACAAACAAATTTAGTACAAATTCAAACCAAATCTGCAAAAGAAAATGCAAGTTAATGCATATTTCCAACCAAGAAGACAGCACAATGAGATGGTGTAGTTAAAAGAGCGCCAGTCAAACCTGGACAAACACAAACATTTATGTTTTGTCATGTGTTTTCAATTTGAGGAAGGCTACAGTCTTCTCATATCCACACAGATCTGATGTTTTTGTCTCACCAGTGGAAGCTGATCACATGCTTCATGTACGTGATTAATTTGCTAAGTCTGTTTATGTTGCACTCTTTTGCTTTAATCGATACACCAATTTTTTTGTAATATTTCGACTCTTTTTCACTCTCAAGTTTCTGGTGTTTCTACTCCGGTTTTTAAAATGTGCAAATTGAAAATGCGCATAAAAACAGGTGGACGGAAATGCACTTTATGGTTGTTGGCCAGAATCAAACTGGGGAAGCTGTGGTTATATGGTATGCATTATAAAAGAAGATTAATTATACTCACATCATGTTGGTGCGAGGCTATCAGAACAGCGTCAGTAAAGAAAAAGGTAACGCCTGCACACTACTCCAAGCCACAAAATTTCAATATGTCAAAAATGCCATGACGAAGATCCAAGCAGGATCGAAACCTAGTCATTAAAAATATTGTGGCATGGAGTAGTGTGCAGGCGTTACCTTTTTCTTTCCTGATGGTATGAGTCATAACCACTAATCCACTAGGACGTTCCGTGACACAGCTAATACAGTAGCTTCTTTCATTTTAGACTCTCAAAGATCAGCACTTTCAACACAATTGGCAAGAGGTCAACAGGGTGAATTTACATGTGTGCAAGAAAGCTCCATGCATATTATCTTTGCATCCGTGAGCTTGGATTGTGTGTCGGTAATGACAAAAGCGTCAAATGAATGAATGTAGATCCCAGTGATTCCATTATAATGAATATGCCCTGTTCACAGCCATTTCGACAGGAACAGTTTGAGGAACTCATTGTATTTGGACCGCAGCCACCAGGGTCTAAGTTCTGGGGACATTTTACGAGGTCTTTTTACCCCCTAAAAAGGCCCTGGTCGGAGGTAGTACTTTCGGAGTGGAGTTTGCAATGATGACCGTCACTGATTGGTAAAACACACACACAGCACCACTACTTAAATAGCTTCAACTCGTGCGCTTCATTCATAAACAAGTAAATACTTTTCAGGACGTGGGGAGATGAGTAGAATAGTCATTCCCATTCAAATCAACGTTGCAGGATGGTCGGAGCAGATACCATTTTTTAGTGTACCGTTGCCGTTGCAAAGAACGTAATGGGCTACTTCCGTATAAACTTCCATATGAACCAACTTGTGGTAAGTTGCTGTGATGCCGGCGTAACTTTTAACACAACAGCATCGGCGTCGAGTGTTTGTGGGCGTGTAGTCCCCGCCATGCCGCCGTCCTTTTTACACAGAGATCAGCTGTGTCCCAATTCAGCGGTTGATTCGGTTCTGTGACTATCTCACCGGATCAAATGTGTGACACATATTACAGTCTCACTGACGTGTGTTGTCACCATAATAACTGTAAATAATCACATTTTCTTTTGAATGAGTCAAATGACCACGGCAAACAGTTCAATGTTCGTTCTACTCCTATCAGCATGCACAAGCTGTTCTCACTCCCAATTCTTCAAATACCACCGTGCCCATTGGAGTGCAGCATCGGGAACCAACTCACAGAGGCATCCTTTAGCAACAGTGTGTGACGAACTGGGCTTTCAACTAACTCCAATATAAACCCACCTGCGGTGTAATTCGACGGTCGGAGCAAGTGACGTAGTATTAATAGCGTGATGGGAGGTGGATGGGTCAAACAAACACAAGACTTTCAACCAGGAGACCGGTGTTGTGTCTCGTGTGAAACTTTAAAAAAGTAATGTTGACTTATTTTGTCACGTCAGTCTTTAGTCACGTGACTCACCAGCATCGTCAGTCCCGTGAGTCTCTAGTCAGTGAAGTTAACGTCAACCATGACCATTTCCTAACCCTACCTAAGTGGTTGTGTTGCCTAAACCTGACTTCCTCTTAAAACAGAAGTTTATTTTGAAAGGACACTATGCCTGGTCCGTCCAAAAGTTACGCAATAGGGGTACCCCGTGCGTCGGTGTCCGATGCTGAGGGGCACTGACCAAGTGGCGGTATTTGACGAGTTGGGAGTGAGAATGTGTTGGCATGCACAATACCAGGGCCCTGGCCCACCTGAATGGAACAGGGCCATTATTATTTATTTGATTAATTACGCCTGCAATGACAAATGTCAAAATGTCTGCTGTGAAAAGGGCATATTGATTTTGGTTTTGAACTATTGCTGTTGAAAATGCTGGTGTGGTTTGGCCCTTATAATGGATTCCAGCAGTGACCTAGAGTCAGGGAAAAAAAGTCAAAATGTTGATGGAAACTTCTCACAGGGATGAGTGTTTTCAACAAACTGAACATACAGATCAACAGTGGAGAAACGGATTATGGTGCAGGAGCAGTTTGAAAAGTTTGGACACTTTTTTTAGCCATGACTCATCGGTGGGATCTATAGTAACTACTGTGAATTCCTATATACCACAGCTGTCAAAAAAAAAAAAGAAGAAAGTTACAAACTTCTCAGAGCCACATTTCAAGCCTTCAGGCATCAGGTATTTTATACTGAAAAGATAGGAGTAGTCCTTTAACACCACCTGAAGAGTAACAGGTCACAATGACCACTGTAGCACTGATGCAACACAGACGCTTGGCAGACATAATGGCATATTTGCACAGAGGTTGCAGCTGCCTGTGTTTCCATTCTGGCAGGTGTGTAAAGCCTCGTCTTTTGGAAATGAGTGAGTAACAGTAATGTGACTGTGTGGATATTGGAGTCCATTAGTTTTGCATGTGTACAATGTGGGAGCCTGACAAATCCTTTTATATCAGAGTGTGCATGTGTGGGTGTGTGTGTTTATTTGTCTGGGATCACACACAGCTTTCAGACATGTTTATCTTCAACATTAGTGTGTGTCCGAGAGTGTGTACGTGTGTGTACTTCGGAGTGTGAAATCCCATTAAGCGTGTTAAAACCCTCTTTGGCCTACTGCCTGCTCAGAGAGAGACACACACTCACACTCACACACGCACACAGGTGTGTGCGTGTGTGTGTGTGTGTGTGTCAGCTTTTAGAGAAGTGCTCGGTCAGGTGATGCCGGTAATTTTCTGATGCACACCATCAACACTGTTGTCTGTCTCACACCTTTACCTCATCTTAGCTACGGAGTCTTTAGTCTGCAACACAGGTTTATTTATAGACTTTTTCAGTGTTTAATTATAATCAATCAATAGATTGATACATTTTTAAAAAGCAACCATTAATTAGTGAATTAAACTGATTTAAACAAAACTAAAATAAAACGAAAAGATCAATACATTTGCCAATCGGATGTATTTTCTTCAAAATTATTTATGAAACTGCAAAAATAATTTTAGAAAGACTTTTACTTTGGAATGCAGAATGACTAAGTGAGTAAAAAAATAAAAAATGTATTTAAAAATTTAAAGCTATTTTAAATTTAGAATGGCATTATAAAATTAATGTATTATTCATTCATTTTTTAAAATGCAATTAATATTTTAATTTTAATTCAATTTTAATGCATCATTTAAATTCCTAAGTAAATGCACTTTGTGACCAAAAGTAGGTGGACAACCGAACATTACGCCAGTATGTGATTGATGTGGATATTAAGATTTGCCCTTCTGGGAAGGTTTTCCACAAAATGTTGGAACCTGTCAGCAGGGATTTTTACTCCCATTCAGCCAAAAGAGTCACTGATGTTTGGAGATAAGGTCTGGCTCGCAGTCAGCCTTCCATGTGTTGGATGGGGTTGAGGTCAGAGCTGGGAAACAGCATTTCTTTAAGGACGTTGTACACAGAGGCTTTGTCATGTTGAAACAGGAAAGGTTGTTAAAAGGATAGTTTGGGTGTTTTGTATGAGGTACTTATCCATTGTCAGTATATTACCTACAGTAGATGACAGTTGACAGACAGGAGTACCGACACAGAACAAAAGCAATGTACTGCTGTGGACGGGGGCAGCAGCAAAATGTATTTTAGCCACCTGAAAAAAAAGACCCACCTAAAATAATCAATATCAGTTTAAGTGTACGCTATATTTAGAATATTTTTGACAGTTTACCTTGCCGTCAGACAGCCCTTTCCAACAGAGGACTAAAGCCATTACATCGATCTATGCTCTCGCCAAAGCAACCAGACTCCATTGGAAAAAACTGTAATTTTACCTCACAGAACATGAGGGTTACTGGTCTACTGCTGCCTTGATCGGTTAGTTTGTGTTAATGTTTGACTTTGGTGAATCCAAACTAACAAAAGTCACACAAACAAGGCAACAAATCGAGGCAGCAATAGACCATCAACTTCTGTGTTCCTCAAGGTAAAATTACTGTTTTTTTCCAATGGAGTCTGGTTGCTTTGGTGAGAGCACAGATAATGCCTTCAGTTTCCCATCGGAAACATGACGTATACCTGTCATTGCAAGGTAAACCGGCGAAAATATTCTAAATATAGCGTACACTTAAACTTGTGGTGATTTGTTTAGGTGTCTAAAACGTGTTTTGCTGCTGTCCCCGTCCACAGCAGTACATTGCTTTGCTCCAGTGCTGTAACTCTACTGTAGGTAATACATTGATGGTACATGTCCACAGGGGCGTTTTTGTATCGCAAAGGATCGCCTCGCTTCCCAGCATTGGACGATTGATGGGCTGCCACTAGACACAAGGCACTAGGCACCTGATTGGACGAAAGCTTTCCCTCGTGGGCTGCTGCTCCCAGCTTTCAAACCGGAAACAACATGGCGGTTCGTTTGGAAACTTTCTTCTCTTATATTATGAAAATAGTTCACCGAAATGTGCTTCTGAAAACATTTTATGCAAGAAATAATCCATGTAGTTCCTAAATCTGTGTTTATTTTGCATCAACAACAGTTTAAAAGTTCCTCTGGAGTTTCCAGAAGTGCGCCGGACGCCCCTGATTTGCATAAAGTAGCATAAAGTAGCATAAAGTAGGGCGACGTGACACCCCGTCTCTCGAATCGCACCCGCCAAGCTACCAGAATAAATTGCACGGCTGCTTTCATAGACAATGAATGGGAAGCGTGGAAAGGACGGAGCCTGTGGACATGTACCATGACTATGCATGAGTACCTCATACAGTACAACCCCACTTCAAAACACCCAAACTACTTCTTTAACTTAACTTCTGCCACAAAGTTGGAAACGTGTTATTGTAAATCAAAATAGATTCTACTTCACAAAATGATGTGTATTTTTGGGATTTCTCTTTAATCTTAGCTTTTTAGTGAGATACTACAAAGACCGAACACACTGCAAAGAAAACAGCCAACAACCAACTAGCACGTACGTACAAAAAGCCGCCGTCTAGTGTCGACTAGTGCCAAAGGTGCGGGACACACCACAAAATCAAGGACGACAGACGCTCACCGACGACCAGACTATTGTGTCAGGGCTGTTAATTTGAACCAAAGGAACGATTCGTTAAAAACGGCCTCAGACCACAAGTGCAAAATATTATGAAAACAAGGCTGTCCACATACATACTGAATGGACCTTGAGGTGAGAGTGTTTGGTCAGCTATGTGAAGTATAGTATGTAGTATATATATTATTATTCCAGCACATTTGATTCTCCATACCTACAGGCCACATTTAATTTAAATTTGACCATAAAAAGCACAACAACAATGATAACAAAAATAATAATTCTGACATATTTCCATTCTAGCCCTGGCTCTCATTTTCTCGACTCTCTTTCATGTAGCTCTGACTCTTTCCACCACCGCTTCCTATCTTTTCTCTGTCCCCGTTCACTTCTTTTCCCTTTCTCCTCTCTGAATACTAAACGCATTATGTAACCATACATTGCTTCGCTACAGAGGATCATCCATGACATCTCACATGTTCACTTCCCTCTGCAGGGGAGTGACAAGTGGAGCACCGCAGGGCCGATGGAAGAGATTTATATCAGCGGTGTCTATTATTCTGGCATAACCGCCACAGCGCAAAGACAGAGATAGACAGACAGACAGACAGTTAGAGACTCCGCTTCAGAAAAAAGACAGAGACAGATGAGACAAAGATGGTATACCGTGATGAAAAAAAAATAAGGAGCTTGTATGAATAGCAGTGTTATTTTCCACATTTTGTCCCAGTTGCCATCCACTACAACACAGCAATGAATCTCTCTCTCTCTCTCTCTCTCTCTCTCTCTCTCTCTCTCTCTCTCTGTCAACACCACAGGCTGGGTAGCAGGCAGTGGAATATTTCTATAATAGAAATGTCCGTCACGCTCCGTGTTTCCATATCTCTTATAGAAACGTCCATCACGCCGAGTCTGGACGTCAGCTCAACCCCCAAAACTCCGACACCCCTCAACCCCCCCCCCGCCTCCTTTAAAACCCCAGAGGCGGAGGAGAGGGGGGAGGAAAGACGTAGGCTTTCGCTCCCCATCAGGGATGTGTGATGTTGTGTGATGTTGCAGCCTTATTTCCGTAAAAGTCAATCACTCTGATAGAGGGGGGCGGGGGGTTGTAAAACGGACGAGTGAGGATGGGTGAGACTGGGAGTCAAAACAAATTACGTTCTCGTGAGTGTCTTTGAATCGTGCAGACGGCAGACAGACGCACACATTCGCTCCGTGTCTCGTCGTGAGAGGTGTAATCGTACTTCCCTCGGAGCGAGCTGTTTTTTTATCTCTTTCACTCCGCGTACCTCCTCTCTATCCTTTTTCTTTCCTCTTCACTTCACTTCACTTCACTTCTTGCTCTGTAATCTAATCTAATCCACTTTAATCGATTGCACAAATCTTATGTGTCATTTATGCCCTGTAAAGTACGCCTGTGTTTGCATGTGTGAGTGCATATACACCAGGGGGCGAGTAGTTTTGTACTGCCCAGAACAGTCAGTGTAATATGGTTTGATGTGAAGTCCCAAGACACCGAGAAAAGATTTATTCTTCGCAAGCTCGTCCACAGTTTGACATCTTCGTGTCCTGGGGAATCAATAAACTTCATAGTTAAAAGGCAAAGGGAACTCTTCTTTTTTTTTTGTAAAATCTATATTTAACCTGGTTAAACCTTCTGAGATCCAAAATCTGCAAGGGAAACCTCAACAACAAGACGGAAGCATACTGTAGATGAAGTTTTAAATAAATAATACAGAGAGGAGAAGGTTCTGGGGAAAGACAGAAAGACAGACAGACAGACAGACAGACAGACAGACAGAGGCCTAGCAACCAAAAAAAAAAACAACTTAGAGCAATGACAACTCCCGTGGATTCATCTCGCACAGCTCCGACGAAATGCTTTGAACTCCGGCAGAGAAATGAGTTTCTGAATTTACAAGCTTTTAAGCAGACAAATTTACACGATGAACTCAAAGCATCACAAAGACTGTCTAGCACATCTCTGTCAGGGCTTGAGGCAACAAAGGGAAACACTGTACGCTACTTACGTCCGTATATTGGTGTTACATAAATACCTAAATTATTTGGGAGCAATCCTAAAATAACTTTATAAATCAACATACAGCATTAGGAGAAGCTGCGTATGACAGCGTTAGCAGAGCAGCTGGAGAGAGTTTCAAAGTAAAATCGAGAACTTCGCAATTAGAAGCAGGACATTGTGCATCATTTTCTATTTTTCAAGAGAGGATAAAACCGGTTTTGGACATGCAGTATTTGTGGGAACAGTGTCTGAGCCTGTAGAGCCTATACAAACTATAGGGCTGTCAAAGTTAACGCGATAATAACTCATAATTCATTTTAACGCCACTAATTTCTTTAATGCATTAACACAATCGATCTTTCAGAGGTTGTAGCGGGCTCTGTTTTAAAGCTAGAGTAAAGAAAAACCTAATCCATTGGTACCAACCATGACATACTAGCGTGTCGCGAAGGAGGTTGAATAACACCTGAGAATTTTTCCCTTGAAATGTAAATGAGAATGTAGTTTAGATGTATGGGTACGTATTTTTGTAGGACACAGGGTTGCTCTTTACTACATTAAACATTTGAAAGACCCATCATGCTATTAAGTCTGTATTCCACACAGAAGGTTGAAAAATGCTGAAAAAAAAACATGTCTTGTTTTGTAGACACAGTGTTTTTTTATCCCTGTTAGCGCTAACCATGATGATAAAACATTGCATTTTCTGTGGATGCTTCACAACAAAAAACACACATGCATTTTGCCAGTTGAAACACCAGCAGAGGGAAATGTTGGGTTTGCATTAACATCATCGTTTCACCTGAATTCAGCATTCAAATGGCAGGCTAGCGTAAATACTTTGACTGGCTATTTTTAATGATTATAACTTTAATGTACAGATAACAAACCAGCATTCTGATGCCACGTTTTAACAAATATAATCACATCTTCCACCATTTGGTAGCGGCCAGTAAACAGGAGAAGCTGCTTTTATCTTCATCATTAGAGTATTCTCAAAGGACTCCCGCTTACATGCAAATACAGTATGGATTTACCGTAAATCCAAACACACACACACACACACTCGTACATTATACTGCATATGGGCATCATTTGTTTTCCTGCTTTTCCTTCACCTTCATCATCATATTTCTCTTGATGGCTTCTCGCAGTTTTGTTGGGTGCTGCTGATTTCCCCACTGGTTTGGAATACTATATAATGACAGACTGTGTGACGCCCCACTGTGCTGTGTGTTTCTCTGAGTGTGTATTTCTGGTTATTTGTCCATGTATGTGCATATATTAATAGTGTGCCTGTTATTAATGTGCTCGTATTTCTGCCTCGCTCACAACGTGTCCAGTATAACCCATCTTCTAACTGCGTTTCATCAGTCACATGAGGAAAAAAGGGGACGGTGGGGTGTTGGGATGGGATGCGTTTGTGTGTGTGTGTGTGTGTGTAGTTGGTATTTATCACAATGTGAGGACAACATCAACAATCTATTATAGTGTGAAAGGATAATTGTGGGTTTTATATTCATAGTTTTGGCCATCATTCCACTAATAATAACATTTTACACTCCAAGTTGTTGAGATCTGGTAACACAGCGGCAAGAAACCCGTCCAATCATGCAGGTTTAAAACAAACCTCTGAAATCTGAGGCAAAAAGTAAAATTATGAACCAAACAGTTCATTAAGAACATCTACCAGAGACTTCCCGGTTCAACTTTGACCTTGTGTAATTACTGTAGTTGAGCACAAACACAGTTTTACTGTCCAGTGAGGGATAATTACGGATATTTCTGGAGCGCTCACATAAAGTTTTAACTCCAAATGAAATTGATTAAATAATCTTATTAAACAGTTTACTGGCTTGTTTACAACCTGTCTGATCGTCTGACTGCTCGTTTCTTTGAACTGTTGTAGTAATGTTACAGAGGGATAGATAAGAAGATCGATACCACTCTCATGTCTGTACGTTAAATATGAAGCTAAAGTAAAGAGACTTTTGCTACATCACCGTTTTGCATGGAGGCTCCATACACAACGTCAAGGTAGAGGAGGAGAAAAAAAGTTATATCTCAAATATATAACGTAACACTATCAGCTCTTTGTTCAAGACACAAGACAGGCAGACAAGGAGGAAAATAAATCTTTCACTGCTACTTTAACTTGCTTACTGTACCAATTTGGCGTTCTCTCTTCCAAATAATCCATCCTTGTAACCATCCAATCACAAAATGAAATCACACACTTTAGGATCCTCCCTACCCCGGACATATGCTCCAATATTAATGGTTTGCAAGAGTGGCGTTTAACAATGTAACAGGAAGCACAACAGAAGCAAACCTCACCAGTCATACTGTAAGCAACAGAAGAGATGTCGTCTGATTAATCGTCTATCGGATTCATACCACTGTTTCTCAGTCAGGAACCCCCACAGAAATAAACAACAGCTTAGAGAGTGTGTACCTCAACTAAAGCTGCACAATCCTCTAATTTTGGTATGTCAATAAAAGAACATCTTAATAGGCAAATCAGCATCTGAATCAACATCAAATTACATCATTAGCAAAGACTGAATCCAGATTTTATTCATTCAAGAAAGAGCAGTAGCAAAAAACCTTCAGGATCTGCACTAAAATGTAAAACCTTTTGGCCCATGTCTTAACCTTAGAGCAGATGACACTAAAATCTGTTAAAAACCTTCATTAAACAAATAGGACTGAAAAAGTAGTTTTCTTGGCAGTGAAAGAAAAGCTTTAACCTTCCTCAACAGGATACAACATCTTTGCTGTGTTTGCTAAAGCTCGACTCTCCTCTCTGACTCATAGTGTGGATCTTGTCGTTGTTGGATACTTCTATGACACAGAGAGGGCTGAGAGGAGAATCGAGCATTGAAATACAACAAAATAATGCTTTCTGTTGTGGAAGCTTAAAAGTTTGAAGTCTGTTTTGATTTTGAATATTTTTGTTAACTTGCCTCATTTGCTGCTGTTCATTTCTCTGTGACGAGCTGCTGGCTCGCTGAGATTATGATCAATGAGTGTATGAAGACATTCAGTCATGAAGGTTTTGCGACGTCTAGATTCATTAAATCAAACACTGGACTGATTTTTGTCCTGTTAGCAGCAAGTTTGGCTGCTTTGACTACGTGTGTGTGTGTGTTTATGTAGATGTCCTGAATAAAACAGGGGTTGAAACACACTCCTGTAGAGAGGCTCGGTGTCCTCAGCACTGTGTGGTGTAACACTTTATAATAACTATCATTTATACTGTGTAAGTATAAATGTGGTAAATTGATAGTTGATTAAACTTAGTTAATAGTTATTTTAATGTTAACAAACAATTAAATGATAATTAATAATGTTTACTAGTTATTAATAATGCTATAATTTCTGTTATTTTAACAGTTTATTGTTGCACACATTATAACATTTTATTACACGGTTGTGTTGAATACTCGATTTCGATTGGTCAATCACGGCGTTCTGCGGTCTGTAATTTCTCTATAATAGACCGTTGCTATGGGCGCAGCTCTGATGTCGGACTCTGGCGGACCATTTTTGTGTTAAAATATTGATTTCTTAGGTAAGTAGCCGTGTAATATGTGGGATAATGTACAGCTAGCGGGTGCAGCATCGCCCTGTCGGGGATTCTTTCACAACAATGACCGTACATTATCCCTTAATTATACTGCATATATAAGTATTTGTTAATGATTACAACATTATTTATAAACCTTTAAGTCATTCTTTGTAATACATCTATAAATATTAAATAGATAGATATTTGTAACAATGTATTAATGGTTAATAATAGATTTGTAAATATCTATAAACATTATTTGGATGGCTATTATAAAGTTGCAACTGGTGATTATAATACCTTATTAAATGGTTAATAAATACTTTGTGAAGCATCTATAAATATTGTTTAGATAGTTCATAATTGTTTTTTGGTCGATCTGTCTATGTAATGTTTATAGATGTTTACCAACAATTTCTTAAAGGTTTAAAAAATAAAAATTATGAATGGATACTTAATATAGTATACAAAATGTTATAATGTGTGCAACAATAAACTGTTACTAAATACTTTATAAATGTAATCAGAATGTAATTGTTATTTTTATCTCTTATCAGCTATGATACAATATAGAATTTATATACTAATTATTTCCTATTAAACAAACTAATGATAGAATAACAGAAATGACATCATTACTAATAATTAGTAAACATTATTAATGATAATTTAATTTGTTGTTAACAGTAAACTATTAACTAAGTTTAACTATCAATTGACCATTTATAAATGATGGATATTATAAAGTGTTACCCCAGGTTTTTTTCCCCGATACATATTTCTTTCCATACACCTACACAATATATTCTGAAACCGCCGCGGCCATGACAACATAAACGTCACCCGTCCAGTAAAGCAAGGTTAGAGTCCACCTCAGTCTCCCTCCATATGAGGGTTTGTACCCTATAAATCTTTGAGTGTGACACGACTGGATAGCGAGACGGTCATGATGCTGAGTGCTGGAATATTCCACACGGTTGTTGTCAGCAGCGGCGCGCGTGCGTGTGTGTGTGTGTGCGTGTGTGTGTGTGTGTGTGTGTGTACGCACAGAGAGCGTGAGCGGGGGAAGGCGATGAATGATGCAAAATGTAAAAGAGGCCGACAGACTCTTAACAGTTCCTCCTGCGTATATCACGTTAGCTACTACAAGTGTATTTACTATAAAAAGAGGTCAAGTGCAAACCAGTAACTGCTACAGTATCTATTTCTGCTCTCTGCCGCCCTGCGCTGCCGCTCCGTCTTCTGGCCCTTCAGCCGACATCACTTTACCTCGCTACAAAAAAGAGGTCAGGCAGAAATCAGCCGTCTCTGCATGTTAACCAAACTGTTTGGTCTCCCCGCCTGCTCTGCATCCTCGCTATACACCCCCATGTCCTCAACAGTTTGTTTACCCGAGCTTAACCCTTGGTCAGCAGAATGGACGTTTCCTGTGCATATGTGCGTCTGTTTGTTTGTTTGTGTGTAGCTGGCAGCAGTTCCTACCCTTTCTCTGGTGGCCTAACTGGGTAGTTTGTCTCATGCTATGTGGGAGGAAGTCTCACCATCAATTATAGATTGTGCTGACTGGGTGGAAAAGCCTTTTTGCTTTTGCGTACACACCCACAAACGCTCACAGCGTACATTTGTGACGTTGATATAGAGAGCCGAGATGACGTCAGAACTCACGGGAAGGAAACCTCTCTCAAAATCTCGCTGACATTTGCACAAATCCAGCACTACAACATAACTCTGCTCAATATGTTGTGTGATTCTCTCCATCTGTCTAGGCAGGGATACATTCTTAACACAAGAAATACTGATGTCTTTATAATATTTATATAATATAATAAATATTATCTATATAATATCTATTTAATAATATATAATATATAAAATAATATGTTCTTAGCTACCAGGTCGACAGACTCAGGCCAGTCGAGTGACAAGCTATGAGAATAAACAAGGAGGGCCCTATGTCACAAATTGTTGCTGCAATATGATACAAAGTAATACCAGGACCATGATCATCAATATCAATATTTTTTATTATTTAAAGTGTCTACTGTATTACCGTGTAGAGGAGAGGCTTGCGTCATGATTTACGAGGTAAATTTATCATTAAAAGGTTTCCGAATACATTTTCATTACCACCAAATGAATTGCAAAACAGTAAGCATTTATCTTTACTTTTCTTCGTTAATAACCCGATCACATGCACGTTAAAAAACACAGGACAGTTTTAATGGTAAACAGTAGAAATGTTATAAGCTTTGAATACCCAAAGGTCAGAAGGTAGCACACACACACAGATCTTCAGGACAAAGTAGACTCATCTCAATTTCACCAATCACCTGCCAACTCCTGTATACAAAAGACATGTCTTCCTTTTCCCTTCATGAACTGATGAAGGCCACCAGGCCGAAACGACCAGAATAAATTGGTGAAATTGAGATGAATCTATTTTATCCTAAAGATCTGTGTGAGTGCTACATTTTTACCTTTGGGTATTCAACGCTGGAGCTTTATGAACTTAGGTTTAGCACCACAAACATACTGTGAAGGCACATCCTCTTAAAGACCTAACTAATAGAAATGTTATATTTACTGTATGATGTGTACAACAGCAGAAGAAGTGCAAAGATACCATGCACTGAGAGAGTTCATGTGTCTAGAATGTGATCAAACATGAGATGGGTCCCTTTAGATTTTGGTATCAGTCCAACTGACGCTCGTATCGATACTCAAACAAGTATCTTTAAAGGTGCTCTATACGATATTCAGAGCATTAATATAACGGATATACCAGAATCTCGGTAGATCAGCTGGTGATAGTCAGCCACGGACATCACACCGTATGGAAAATAATTAAATCCAGACAAATAAATTAACCCAATAATGGCTTCTATCGGACTACAGCATAGTAGTAGAGTTCGCGGTTCCCCGTTTCAATCCCAACCGCTGCAGCTTCCTCGCCCGCCATTTTCACAAGTTTGAAATAGGTTGGTGGGCATTTCCCTTCCACTATGTAGCAAAGATGGCGACCATTGAGGGTAAATGGTAAATGGATTTGCATTTATATAGCACCTTTCTAGTACGGATGCCCCCTGGGCGCCTCCCTTGGGAGGTGTTCCAGGCACGACCAGCTGGGAGGAGACCATGGGGAAGACCCAGGACTAGGTGGAGAGATTATATCGCTACTCTGGCCTGGGAACGCCTCGGGATCCCCCAGTCAGAGCTGGTTAATGTGGCCCGATGGATGGATGGATGGATAGCACCTTTCTAGTCTTCCGACCACTCAAAGCGCTTTACACTACATGTCAACATTAACCCATTCCCACTCACATTCAAACTGGTACAGCCTTCGGGGCCAATTTGGGGTTCAGTATCTTGCCCAAGGACACTTCGACATGTGGACTGGAGGAGCCGGGGATCGAACCACCGACCTTCTGATTAGTGGACGACGCACTCTACTTCTGAGGCGTTTTGACCGTTTTGAGTACAACATCCGGGTACTTCTACATCCTTACTTCTCAGTGTGAACGCACTTACGCACTCAAAATAGCAAAGTGTAAGTACAGAAGTACGCAAATTGAGACACAGCACCAGTGTGTGTTCCCCACTAGCAAGCTAATCGCCGCCGCTAGTCTGCGCTCATATGTCCTAACCTACGGCGTTGTCGCAAAAGTGCAATGCCCACCCTCCAGTTCCCCTTCAGGTTAACACTGTGTTAGCGCTGTTAGCACTGTTAGCTGATGGCTCAGCCGTCGACATCTTGAGAGCCGTTTGGAGGCAATCCCTCAATCATACATATACTCTGAATTTGGAATTCAGCACCTTTAGGTACTCTGTTACTTTATGTCTCAAGCTGCCCACCCCCTTCATGGACGACTGAAATATCTCAACTACTTTTGAAATTTTGTACTCACATTCATGTTCCCCTCAGGACAAATTGTAATTACTTTTGGTGAACCCTTAACTGTTCCCCTAACACCATCATCAGGCCAAAATTATAATTTGTCAAATCCTTTGGTTTATGACCAACTATCTACAAAACTAATGACATTTTTTATCACCCTCAGCTGAACTCCGTTTAGTGCGAATTAGCAAATGTCAGCATGCAAAATGAGATTGTGAACATTATACATGAAAAACATCAGCGCAGAGCTGCTGGCATGGCTGTAGAGTCGTTGTCTTGTTCAGACAGCAGAGATTACAGCAGAGAAGCTGGAAAGATAACAGAAGAGAGCGCTGGTCAACATCGTGGATAATGGAGCAAGTTGTAATGTACACTACATCATCATTATCTTAGAATATGCGTAGTAAAGAAAGAGAGACCGATCAAAAGAGAGGCTCTATTGTGAGATAAGAACGAGTCACAGAAGCTAGTGGATCAGCAGCTAACCGGGATGCGACATCAGGACTTTTTTTTCTCTACAAGGACACAAAAAAAGTTCAGAGCAGCTTTTGTCCTGCTCTCAAAAAGCTTTCAGATTAGAGGTGACACGCTAGCACCTCTCTGCCTCGCTGTTCATCTGTAATCAATAAGGAGGGAACTGCAGCCAAAGGATGCTTGAGAGGAAGGCCGGACCTTTTGCTCTTTCCCACTTCTTCTTCCCCTCCATAATGTCACATCCTGTTTGTTACTCTTACAGCAGAGAAAAAAAGGCTCTCAAAGAGAAGAGGGAGCCACTATTCTAGCAAATTCCCCAGACAGAGAGCCACTCTACATCCCTCTCTCTTCCCAGCCTCGTCTTTTTCTCACCGAATCGCTGCCTCTTTCTCTCCTTACGGCCTTATCCCTCCCCTCTACCTCACTCTTTTGCTCCATCGCTCCCCTCCTCCCAAACATCTTTCCTCACCACCCACTTCTTCATCCTCCTCCTCACCACTCCACAGCTCTTTGCAAGCCTTTTTCTTTCCCCCGCCTCCCTCTGTTCCTCCTGTTCCATCAGACATCAGCTGTTTTTCCCAGGAAGTGTTATATTTAGAGCAGATTAATTAATTAGATACAGTATCAGAGTAAGGGCCATTCTTAGCCCAGGTATATCAAGGCCCTGAGGCTAATAGCGAGGCAGATAATGTCTGTGTGTGTGTTCGTGTGTGTGTTTGTGTGTGTACATACAGTACAGCAGCAACAAGCTGTGAGCATTTTTAAGATTTGGAGGTGCTTATTGTGTGTCGGCACCAATGTGCGCTAATTGGACTTGTCAAGAAAGGTCTTTAGAGTGTAGGAAATGAGCGTGCACGCATAAATTTGTGTATGTTTGTGTGGGAGTGTGCGTGCCAGACGGTTATATAAGAAGAAATAACTACCTCTATCTCATCATGCTGGTAACAGGGTTGTGTTTGTTGGTATAAACCACTGTGTTTCATTAGCGATGCGTTTCTAACACCCTCCTCCCGTCTCTCTCTCTCTCTCTCTCTCTCTCTCTCTCTCTCTCTCGCTTTCTCTCCCTCCAGGGACGGGTTCTCACACCAAGCACAGAGCAGCGAGCGATGAGGAAGAAAGAAAAGAGGTGCTTGTCCAATCAGAGATGCAGATGGCCACAGAAGACATGAGCACCAGCCAATCTGGCACCAGGACGACTTCCTCTTGCCAATTTATACATAACAAATCAAATGCGACCCCCTAATTGAACAATTGATACAGTTTACCTAGACACACATACTGCCAATGAAGTGATACGTCCCACTCCTGTGCTCATTTCTACTTTGATAAATCCTTAATTCCTAACGCGAGTTTTACGTATACGATTACAAGACAAGCTAAACATTTTACAATGCTGTGACTACACTTCAAGCAGTATAGACACAAATCTGACAAAAAAAGGCAACACCAAGTCACCAAACAAGCCCTCACTCCCTTTCAAATGGCGCCAGCCTGCATGAATAAATGTTAGATGGCAAGCATCTCTGCTCGGCTTTCTCCAATGGATATTGTGACGACATCCCAAATGGCCCAGAGGACAGGACAGGGAGGGCCGAGACATAAAGTGACTGGAGGTTCTTCATCAGTGGTCCTGTCCACAGCCAGCTCCTTCCTCTGTTGGCTCGCCCTGCTGTCAATAATGCGGTTGCCAATGGTAACAGCTGACTGCTGGCTTATCGAAGGCGAGAAGGGCTTTGTGTGGCTGGCTATCTGCAGTATGAACCAGCCGCCTTATGAGGCCATCCCCTCCCACATTAACAGGTAAGGAAACGATAAAAAGAGTTTTTGTTGATATTATTTTGCCTCTTTGTCAAACATCTGCAGCCTTCACTTTTCTCTCAACAGCACTATTGTGGATCTGAGGCTGAATGAGAACAAGATACGGTCGGTCCATTATTCTTCACTCAGTCGCTTCGGCAACCTCACCTATCTGAACCTCACCAAGAATGATATCAGCTATGTGGAAGACGGAGCGTTCTCAGCACAATTCAACCTGCAGGTGAGCAAAGACATATTGTACATTTATACACGTGTTGATGGTTGCACTTCTTAATGCACATACACACAATGGAGGAAGGTGCATTTACCAAGTACTGCGTGTTTGGTCCATTTTGAGGTATTTAGGTATGTTGAGATGACGATGAAGATATTTTACTCCTCTACTACACTACATTTCAGGGGGAACGCCCATGTCTATAATGCGTTATAAGCATACTTATAATCTGCTTATAGCACTATATAATCATAGTTATAAGCACTCATACATACTCATAATGCTTTATAACCATAATCATAACACATTATAAAGCATTTTATAAGGATCAAGTATCATAATACTTCACTTATATGCTGGTCACTGACTGACATGTCTTTGCAAGGATCATAGTGTAATATAATTTTCATAGTTGTAATACATGAGAATATTTTTACAATGAGTTATGATCACTGTTATAATTAGAGCTGCAACGATCATTCGAATTAGTTGTCAATTATCAAATTATTCGCCAACTATTTTGATAATCGGTTGTGTGATTTTTTTTAAGAAAAACAATTCAAAATTCTCTGATTCCAGCTTCTTAAATGTTCCTTCTTTAAAGAACAATGTGTAGCATTTAGGGGGATTTATTGGTATGGTATAATGGAATATTAATAAGTATGTTTTCTTTAGTGTACAATCACCTGAAAATGAGAATCCTTGTGTTTTCGTTAGATTAGAATGAGTCGTTTATATCTACATGGGGAGCGGGTCCTCTTCACAGAGCCAGTCGCCATGTTTCTACTACGGTTGTAACGGTACACTGGTATTAAGGTATTTAAGGGTTGTTGTACCTGATGATACTACTACTACTACTAATAATAATAATAATAATAATAATAATAATAATAGTGTAATATCGTATATTGTGAAATTTTCACAATATACAGTATTACGAAGGTTATCGTACCGTATAAATCTCATACCGTTACAACCCATGTTTCTACAGTAGCCCAGATGGACAAACCAATCACTGGCTCTACAGAGGGCCTTTCACGTTTTTGCGTCGGCCACCCTAGTTCTTCTACACGCTTGGCAAACGGGAGAATTTTCAGTTGGTTGCAATCTGCAACCTCACCGCTAGATGTTGCCAAATCCTACACACTGCACCTTTAAGTAAAGTGAAAAAAAATTATTAAATCTATGCAAGAACAACACACACACACGAAATGTCAGTGAGTGACCAGTAATTAAGAAGTATTATGATACTTAACCTTTAAAGTCACTATAAAATGCCTTATAATGTGTTATGATTATTGTTATAAAGCATTATGAACATGTAGGAGTGCTTATAATTATACAGTGCTATAAACAGATTATACATATGTTTATAATGCATTGTAGACATAGGAGTCATAGAAAGTGCTACCAATGTTTATATTTATTTGAGAAGTATAGTGTTGGATAATGTTACAGTATAGTTAAAGTTGTACACACAAAAGTTTTGATCGGCATAAAATATGATCCATTTACAGTTTAAGCAGAGAGGCTCGCCGATGCCTCAACAACAACTACATCAGCAATGGTATTACGTCATGTACTGTGTATTTGTCGGGGATTCCTCCCGGTGAAGGATCTTGTAGTGTGTGACTTCCTGTCTCCGGTCAGTCATGTAGTGTGAAAACCACGACAAAATCTGTCAAGTAAATTGGTATCAATTTATGCAAATTCATAATCTTGTTCACTTACCCTTTAATAAAATATTTAGTCTGAGCTTTATTTAGTCAGTTCTTATACGGCTTTATGTTAAGACAACATTTAAGATTTGAGAACGTGGTTTCTTTTGGTAAATAAGAAAATACTCAGAATAATGGATGAAGGACATTTAACTGTAATCAAGGGGATTATTTTCACACTGTGGTACTGCTACTTTAACTTGAGTTAAGGATCTACATTTTTTTCAGTACTATGCACACAGATGGACACACAGGCACACAAGAAAGACAACACTCGCTCATTATGGTTTCCAGAAACATTCAGGCAAAAGCGTTTTCACCAAACTGAACTGAACGCAGCCATAATGAGCTGGCATGCTCACACATCTACCCCAGCTGCTGGAGCTGTGCCAGGAGGTAAAATGTGAACAAGAGAGATCTTAGTAAATTGAGCACAGCATAGAGGCTTAGATCACCATGTGAAACATGAATTGTACTGAACCGTCGTCTGTTTGTTCTGCATGTTTCCAGCTTGTAGTGTGTGATGCTTGGCGCTGGCCAGCTCTTCAGAGATTAGAATAATCCCACTTGTCTTTGTCTCTCCAGGTTCTCCAGATGGGTTTTAACAAGTTGAGGAACCTGACAGAGGGAATGCTGCGTGGACTGGGCAAGCTGCAATATCTCTACCTGCAAGCCAACCTCATCGAGACTGTTACACCCAACACCTTCTGGGAATGCCCCAACATAGAGAATATAGACCTCTCCATGAACAGGTATCGACCTGCGTCCAAGTATGTGTGTCTAATGAGAGAGAAAACATGCTGTGGTAGCAATGAAACAATTAGTTGATTAATCAATTAGATAAATCCGAGAAAAAAAGTCACAGCACTTTTAATAATTGATTAATCATTGAAGTCACTTAGTTGCTATCGATAACGTTGATAACTTTCAGCCACTGGATGTCACACTCTCCCTCCCCCGTTCCATTGCATTCACTTCACAACAAGTGGTTGCCAGTTCATTACACAACCTGCATATTTTATTGTCAAGTGGAGTGGAACTCAGACAGACAGTCGTGTCAAGTGATGAACCTTTCGTGGAAGAGTAATGAAGTTATTCTGCAACATGCAGCCATAGGCCTACATAAGCTATATATTTAGGTTACCTTGTTCGGTGGTGTTTCAAGATTCATGTAACGTCATCTATTGTTATCTTCGGATATGACTATCTAGTTTTAGGTAACGTTTAGTTTGTCGTCTAAGCAGTGGTGTAGTGCAAGGAATATGCTAGGGTTAGGCGCAAGGTCTGAAATCAGCACCACCACCCGCCAAATGTTGGTAATTGGTTGGCAATGGCGGATGAAATCGTCAGGCCATCCGCCACTTTGGAAGGCAGGGAAAACACTAGGGATGGGAATAGAGAATCGGTTCCTGTTGAGAACTGGTTCCTAGTTGGCTGATTCCTTGACATCTCGTGCCTCCGTGACAATCAATTCCTTTAGTAACGTTACCTGTTAGCAGCACGGTCCATTACATTACATTATGAGGCTCTGTTCAGTAAAAATGAGTATTGGGCGAAGGTAAATTTTAACTTTATCATGATGTGAAATGTAGTGTTTGGCAAAAAACTTGAATAAATACAGATGTTTGAAAGAAACGACAATATAAAATACATAATAGAGAGGGAATTAGGACCTGTTGAACTTCTTTCTGTTTAACACAAGCTCTAAACAGCTTTTAATACATCATTAAAACTACTAATTCCAAGATATATATTAAATAGCAAATATTTAAATAATCATAATCATTTGAATTGTGTATTTTTATGCAGATATATTTATTTTGACCGATGTTTGTCATTTTATTTTGCTAATTAAATGGTCTGCCTCCGAAGAACGAGAGCCGCTCAGCCGCTACTCAGCGGGCAGAGAGAGAGGCTATATATCTACAGACTATCAGACTAGACTCAGGAAGTGCATTATTATCATACTGTCGGTGATGCGTCTGTGTTTTTGTTCTGGTGCTTTGCACAGAGCTGACACCCACCCACGCAATCGCTCTCATCCCCAGCTCTGAAGATCGGTGTCGGCGGTACAGAGGTCCCCGGGGACCGCTGGTAGACAATAACCTTATATTTTTATGTTAATAATATGTACCTAAATACAAAAATATGTAGGATATTACTACTGACATTCCTGCAATATTACATTGCAACATCTGCTTTATTCCCATGTGTTTACTACGTGTTTATTTGCATATTGAGCAGGGAAGTGAGATCCGATCATAAGTTGTCACTCAGGGCCAGAGATACAGCGGGGGAATTTCTTTAATAGGTAGTCAGACTCTTTAGCATCCCTTGAATGCAGCACGACAACCGAGCGCGTCGCATGGCGATAAAGTTTTGACATTTAAACATATTTCAGTAAAACAAAGTTTAGTCTGTTAGCAGTGTGAGGATTAAAGCAACAAAAAAAAGTGATTTATTATAGTAAAATGTAATCTGAGAACCGCTTTAAGAGTTGTATTGCTGCTCTAAAACTACAGCTATTTATATAGGACTCTGGTTTAGAAGAGTCAGACAACAAATAGAAGTTTTTTTTTTTAAATGTCCGTCTGTCTTGTTGCTGCTGGTTTCTTTTTCTGTGTATTTGTCTTTTAAACAGTGACAACACATTAGTTAAACGGTGACAACACATTAGTTAAGACTGTAAGGACTATGGCTGTTGGTAGATGTTGTTGGTATTGTTTGAATATGCCGAATTGTAATATTATGGGTTATGGTTGTTTGGACGATTAAGCTAAGACAGCATTATGTGCCAACGTCAGTCGTTGCTTGTTGCCACAGTAAATATTCACGTATTCTGCATCCTGATAATGACACCGCCGTCAGTGCGGCCAGGTATGGCAGAGGCCTTTTATCGCTGAGCACTTGGGATTGGTACAGGAGGGAAAGCTGTTTCACACCAAGTACGGATTTTCGTCCCAAAAATTTGCATGGAAATTTATAAAAACTGATTTTGTGGGTTCTTACGAATGCCATAACATTAAGACCACTGACAGGTGACGTGAATAACATTGATTATCTCGTTAGAATGGCACCTGGCAGTGGGGGGGATATATTAGGCAGCAAGTGAACATTTAGGAACTTTGAACTTTGTGTTGGAATCATAAAAAATCGTCAAGCGTAAGGATGTGAGCGACTTTGACAAGGGCCAAATTGTGATGGCTAGACGACTGAGCCAGAGCATCTCAAAAACTGCAGCTGTTGTGGGATGTTCCTGGTCTGCAGTGGTCAGGACCTACCAAAAGTGGTCCAAGGAAGGAAAACCGGTGAACTGGCGACAGGGTCACACCCAAGGTTCACTGATGCACGTGGGGAGCGAAGGCTGGCCTGTGTTGTCCGATCCAATAGAAGAGCTACTGTAGCTCAAATTGCTGAAAAAGTTAATGCTGGTTCCGATAGAAAGGTGTCAGAACACACAGTGCATCGCAGTCTGTTGCATAGAGGGCTGAGTAGCCGCAGACTGGTCAGGGTGTCCATGCTGTGATAATGTTATGGTGTACAGGGAGAAAAACAAGGGAGAAAACAAGTTTAAACATTTATAGATAGGAGAATATGGTAAATTTCTTAAACACGGCAAAAACATCAATGTGAAATATCAGGCTTGGTGTCAACCCATAATCAAAGATCAAGGGCGGCTTTCTAAATTCACCAATTTGCACTGATATTTTGTAGACTTACCGGGAAAAAAAGTATTGCAGAAGATGCAGAGATACATTTTTTCCTCACTGACAATATCCTCAGTAAACTATGATGCAATGCTGCAACAAACCATTTTTTCTCAGCAGGAATAACTGTCTTGTTTTACTATCGGTACTGTAACTGCTATTGATCTTTTGACTTAAATGTAAAAGCAACAGCAGAATGGAAGAAGTTGAACTGCTCTTTGGGGCTTGTTGAATGGTATTTTGGAAAATGTTTAAGGCAAGAAACTGAAGTACAAGAAGTAACAAGTTCATTTAAAAGGGAATCCGGCAGATTTTACACATCAAAGTCTGTTTACAGCTCTTGAGGAATACTACTGCATATGTGGGAGAAGTTCACAAAATATGAAGCCAAAGTTTGATCAGTTGCCTCCTGTGATGTCATACGAGGGGTCTGAAGACTACAAGTTTGACTGTGAAGTACGACCGAACACTGAATAACATGTTAGGCGACCAAAATGTTACAATTAACTTTCATGAACTGAAAACAAACTGTGAAAGGGTTAAAGTTGTAAGACAAAAACACGGACAACACCCAGACCGGACAATGCCGTGGTAGCGGGATGGGAACATAATTTACTAAATGAACATCATGCTGTATTGAAGAAGACTTGAAACTAGCGATTGAGACCATAAACTCTTGTTTACAATGTTTACTGAGGTAACAAATCAAGTGAGAAGTAGGGTCATTTTCTCATAGACTTCTATACAATCAGACTTCTGTTTGCAACCAGTGGAGTCGCCCCCTGCTGGCTATTAGAAAGAATGCAAGTTTAAGACTCTTCAGCCTTGGCTTCACTTTTCAGACCCAAAGGTTGCCCGCTAAGAATAACATATCCAAATCTCTGACTGAACTGCTGGCGATTGAGTTGCATTGTGGGTAATGTAGGAGCCAGGTTTTGACGAGAGAGTAACATACTTGGATTTTTACACTTTTATCCATCATGAGTCCGACAGCGTTGCAGACATGCAATGCTAAATCGGTGTCAACACTTTTTGAAATTGATTGTTGACAGATTGATTCAGCTATGTGAATGAAATTTCGCTTTAAATTCATGATTTTCCCTTTGTCCCTTTTCAGGATCCAGGTGCTGGATGGCAGTTTGTTCTCTGGACTCTCTAAGCTGACCACGTGTGAACTTTACACCAACCCCTTCAACTGCTCTTGTGAGCTACTGGGTTTCCTGCGCTGGCTCTCAGCCTTCCCCAACAGGACCTGTGAGAGGATGGTGTGTGACTCGCCTCAAGGATTCTTTGGCTACAACCTCCTGAGCCAGAACCCACGCATGCCTACCCAACGCAACGCATTGCACGTGCTCAGTCTTGTATGCACGGACGATGGCAGTAGCGTGACATCCTTCTACATGATTGGCACGGCCGATTCCACCACCTTGCCACCAGATTTTGCCTCTCCCTGCGGTTTGGACGATTGTTCTTCCGGGACTCCTCCTGATGAGGTAATCAGCTTAAGTCCCATTTTCTCTGACACCAATCCGGTCATGATGCTAAAGCAGGTGCTAGATTCAAGCGCTGTGATTACGGTTCAGATTCCTTATCCGTACAGGAAAATGTACATCCTGGTGCTTTACAACAACAGCTTCTTCACAGATATCCAGAATCTGAAAAGTAAAAGAGAAGATATTGAGCTCAAGAACTTAAAACCCAATACCATCTACACGTACTGTGTGGCTTCTATACGAAACTCCCTGCGCTTCAACCACACCTGTCTGACCATCTCCACTGGCCACCAGGGGCCTGGAAGGATAGCCAATGAGTCGTCAGCCACCCACTATATTATGACTATCTTGGGCTGTTTGTTTGGCATGTTACTCTTCCTTGGTCTAGTTGTCCACTGCCTGAGGAAGAAAAGGATCATGCAGGAGAAGGAGAGGAAGATGAGCAGGATCCAAAGGACTCTGATAGAGCTCAAGTATGGTGGGGAAGGAGATATAGAGGGAGGGAGTGGAGGATCTGTTTCCCAGAAGCTTGGTGCTGGGGACAGTCTGTCCAGAATGCCCTACCTTCCTCAAGGTGGTGAGATTGATCCATACAAGCTGCAGGAGGTGATAGAAACACCTGTGCACAAGCCTGCTAAACTTAACTACATGGAGGTGAGAGGGTCTGGCATTGAAAGGGAGAGAGAACGAGAACGGGAGCGAGAAAGAGACATGTCGCCACAAGCAAATCCCCAGGGCTCAGTAGCTGAGATCTCAACCATCGCTAAAGAAGTTGATAAAGTTAACCAGATCATCAACAACTGTATAGATGCTCTCAAATCCGAGTCTACCTCCTTTCAACAGGGGATGAAATCCCCTTCTTCTGCCGGCGGAGGGGCTGTTTCTACGGCAGAGCCGCAGCTGGTGCTTCTCTCTGAACAAGGGGAGAGAGAAAGAGGAGGCGAGTTCCTCTCACCGGTGTACAAGGGAGGAAGAGGAGGAAGAGAAGAGAGGGGGAGAAGCTATCATCATTCTCTGCAGCGACACCACAGCATGGAGGCACCTCCGACCTCCAAAAGGCCCAGCACCTCCTCTTCTCCTGGTTCTGCCCGGAGCCCTCGCTCATTCCGCTCGGAGGGAGGCTACCACTCGTCAGAGACCCGCTACATCGAGAGGACCTCACCCGGAGAGAGGGGAGAGAGAGGAGAGAGGGCAGAGAGGGGAGAGAGGGGAGAGAGGGGAGAAAGGGGAGAAAGAGGAGGAGGAGAGGCCATTCGTACAGTCACCCCGGCAGCGGCTATCTTACGAGCTGAAGCACAGAGAATCCGCCAATACAATGAACACCGTCACTCCTACCCCGGCTCCCAGCAGCACCTCCAGGAGATGCAGCACCACCCCCAGATCATGCAGGAGCTCCACCACCACCCAGGGGTCCGTAAGCCCTCCATGTTGGACCCAATCACCCTCAGCAGGCAGGCCAAGCAGCGGGAGCTGGCCTACTCCCAGCTCTCGCCACACTACCCGCTCTCGCCCCAGTACCACAACCTCAGCTACTGCTCCAGCCCGGAGGAAGACGAGGAGGACGAAGGGCTCCTGTGCACCCCGACCCTGGGGCTGTGGGAGAGGTTCAAGCTGCACCGCAAGAGGCACCGGCAGGCGTCCATGGAGGACGAAGGATACGTGGCAGCCGGACACGCGCTGAGGCGAAAGGTTCAGTTCGCCAAGGATGAGGATCTTCACGACATACTGGACTACTGGAAGGGTGTGTCCGCCCAGCAGAAGACCTGATTCCACATCTGGAGAGCCCCAAACACTTTGAAGATGGAAAATAACAACACTGCACCCACAACATATTGATACAGATACACAGAAATGACCTGTAAATACACACAAACACACACAACTTACAGGATCTACGCACATACATCTATACACACACACACTTTACACAAACCAAGCCTTTGCTTCTGAGAACATGAAGGAGGACCAAACTAATATATTATATTGAACAACAAAAATCATAACTTATAGAGAGACTGAGTTACTTTTTGTAATGTAATAAACATTATAGCTCAGACTTATGTAGCTATTTGTACTAAGTTTTGAATGAAGAAAAAAAAATAAACATTAAGAGCAGAAACCTTAAATGTTGCCGGGCAACCCATCCTGAGCCTGGCTTTTAATCCGCCTTGAGACTGACATTCATCCAACCTGACCACGGCAGATTAACCTCACCGATTATTAGTATTATTATTATTACCGCGGTGGATTGATCAAGATTTTGCTTTGCTGGAGAGGTTGTTTTTGCATCGCGCCCTGCGATGCTGCTTTGAAAAAAAAGACATTTTGCCGTGATTTGGGAGATTTAAAACATCAAAATGACAAATTCTGGATGGGTCGCCAGGCAACAGTAATATTCAACTGTGCTGAGAATGAGTAGGAGTATAATGTGCCAAATCAACCAAGGGGGGATAGTAGAGCCCTACTGTGTACCAACTTCTCCTCGCCACTGTTTTTATATACAGAATTTAAAAAACCTAGAATGATATGTTATTACTATTAATTATTCTTATTACATTACTGGTCTTCTTATTATTCCTATGCTCCACATCATTAATATTCTATTATTTGAATATGGCATGGCTCTGTCGTGTGACTGTGTTTTGACTGTTTTGAACCTCTCAGCTGAGAAGTGCACACCAACAGAGACAAACAGTACGATGGACGAGACGTTTGAGTTCTTCTTTTCTACCAGGAGGAATGTGCTCTCCGCTGAGCCCAAAACAAGCCCGTCTTTTCTCTTGGTGAACCCCCGCTACACCCGCTCCTCATCCTCCTAAAGAGGGAACGCTGTACAGATGAGAGAGAGAAGTTCTATATTTGCAACAGAGGTGACTGTTTTGTTTGTACAACATGGGTTTTGAAATCTTTCAGACTTTTCAGAAACCAGAATCCCAAGTTAGTTACCTACCTGCTCACTTACAATGGTACGTTTTTGATTTTGAGAATCGAACTAAAAATTCTAATCTTCAAATGAATGTCTTTTAATTCCCACAGGGGAAACATATCTGCACTGTTCAAAATCAAAAAACGACTCTTAGGAAAAGACTTAAAACTCTCAGCTTCCTTCCCGATACACTGTAGCTCCACTGTGTTTTATCAACAATTCATTTTTTTGTTCCTCCTCCCATCTCCCAGGTTTTTACTTGTTATTTTTTCCTCTGGTTCCACTGTGGTGCCATTGTGCCAATTTGATAAATCACAAAGAAGTATTTGAAATGATTTTTAAATACTATTTACAGACCTCGTCTCCACCTTCACATCGACATACATCAGTTTGCCAGAGCAACAACAATTTGCACAAAACGATCCACTCCCATTGGCTCACTGCTCCCCTTCTATCCTCCAATCATTTCTAAGACCAAAGTACTGTGGTAGTAAATTGACCCTTATAGCCCCTGACCCGGCCCCAGCTATTTACCCACCATCACCCTTACAGGAACAACTCTAGCACATGCACACACAACCACAACCACACACAGATGAATGTATTCTTTGAGAAATTGATACTGTAAAGCAGCTGGATTTCCTGTTTCTGATGTACGAGCTGTAATCAAACAGTGTCTGATAGAAATGTTTCTCCAGATGGCCACTTATGTTTCAGAATTGGACATAAATAAGGAGTATTTGGATTTCTGAAAAAAGAAAACTAAATCTGACCACTCAGGGCAGATTCTCATGGACGACTTTCCTCAAACCAGTTTGTGTCACTAATTGACCCTTCGCTAAGCCCCGCCCACCGCTGTTACTCCGTCAAGCTGTCAGAGCTAACGTTACCATAGAGCCCACACGGTCACCAACTGCACTCCCTGCATAGAGATTATCTAATGTTTGGAAAAAGTGATTTCAGAGAGAAGCAGACAGAAGGGTCTACAATATACGTTTGGAGGACATATCAGGATATCAAACTGATTCAGCAGCGGAAAAAGTGTAAAAGTGTAAAAGTAAACCATTGCATCAGCTGGCAATCGAGACAGAACACAATGAAATTAAGGAACAACACTGTTCCTGTAAAGCTGGCAGGTTTAGGTATTCACGGTTACAATCATCACAAACCAAAAGCAGCATGTGTATACCTTCAGTATACATCAGACCGGCAATATGTCATCCAGAGTTGGTGACCCCTTTTGGGGGAAACCAATCCGAGTCCCTCATTGACGGTAACAGCATAAAGAGAAGAAGTTAAAACATGTCTCCATCTTCTACTTTAAACAAACCGGTAATAGTAATAACGTTGCTGTGTAGTTGGTTGCACCAACAATAAATTCAAAAACGCTGATCTCAGATTTGTTCCCCTGACGTGTCCTAAAAAAAGATATAATAGAGGGGCTTTATGGCTCCGAGCTATAGACCAGACCAGATTTGCGTCATCAAACAGTTGTCTATTAAAAGGTTGGTTATTTACAGACAACACTTAGCCGAACGTGATTCAATCAAATATGTATAGAAGTCTGGATGAACAACATCCGGCCACTGTGTTGGACGAGGGAAGACTGAAGAGACATGGAGGCGATCAACCTTAATTTATTAAGGTGTTGCGAACGCTCAGGTTCAGGCAAGGTCGCAAAATAATTATTAGACATGTATGAAACAAACGTTTGTATAACAAGAGATGAAGGCATACGAATTTGTCAAAATTACAATCCAAACACACGTCAAATTGCATTGAAGTCTGTGAGATTTTCAGTTTTACTTTCCCCCAAAATGGAGCGCGGCCTTGACTTTTTGCAGAGTACCCGTATGTGCCGGTCTGATGTATACCTTCAGTAGCTAGTGTAGCATAGTGCTAATACTAGTTAATGAACGTACTCTGCTAATGTTAGCTCCTCAGTTTTTTATTTAGAAACGTATATCTCCTTCCAGCCTCTCCAGGTAACGAGTTATCACCATTACACAACGTTTAACCATGACGAGCTCAAAATCCACAAAGAGCCAGCCTGAAAATGAAGTAAATGTGAAACGATTGCATGAGAGTCTATGGAGCAGAGCCGTAGAGTTGTCGGACCCTGGTCAGAGCTGGCCGATGCTACGCTATGATTGGCCAGTCTGCGTTTGAGGGGCGGGACTTAGCGACGTGTCAACTGAACCAAATATTGCCAACAAGAAGCCCAAATTTGCCACTGCAGACGTCTATTGAAGTAATAGCAACGGGGTTTTGCCTTATCAAAGGTTTTCAACTGAAAAAAGTTCCTGATATTAGAAGTGTTGTAGTAAAAATGTGATAAGTATCACTAGCTTGGTGAAAAGAGACTACATGTATATCTGCAATATCTGCAGGGAGGCTTAAAGAGGAGTAAAATGTGATAAAAAAATATTTATACTGCTGTTTAATCTATACAGAACTGTGCTAGAACAACTCATTGAAGAGGACTGTAAACCAGGGATGGAGTCAAGAACATTTCAATTCAGCGGATTTTGAATTTAACAAGCTTGTTGTATTCACAGTATTGACAAACAATTTGTAATTACAAATTTAATCTGACTGAAACGCTTTTTTGAATTGAAACAGAATTGACTCCAACCTTGAAACGCTGAAAACTACACAATGGAAAACAACAGAGCTGGCAGAAAATGAAAAGTTCATTGGTGAATGGAAACACTGTATAAAATCTTTTTTCTCTGCTATAATGAGTTCAGAATGCTCAAGTCATTAAGCCCAGTTAAAGCCATAATCGCGGGTTAGTGACATCACCACAGCTGTTTGTAGCACTGCAAAAGCACATTCATTAGTGTGGTTAAAAAAAGGCCGTTTCTTTCTCTCCTCATAATGCAGCAGCTGTAACAGGAGTCCTCCGCCGCCGCTGCAGCAGCAAACAATCCAGCTCTGATCCAAAAGGAAACTGACGAGCCGTGGTTGTTTCTGCATTACACGTCCCAGATTGTGGCTTTAACTTAACAACAGCCTTAAAACATTCGATTTTCTTTAATCTTTTTAACTGAAGCATTGCTTTGAAAATCGAAGAATTTCCTGGTTTCTTAACTTATACTTTCCTGACTGCAATTTTATAATTGCTTGATTCTTAAGCCTCACTTGAGCATTCTTTGAGTAACAGTAATATTAATGTAGCGATGTATTAAAGTACTGTTTTTGTTTTTTTTCCCGTTCTGTTTATGAACGAATAATGGCCTGAATTTATCACGTGTCAGAGAGTAGCAGAGCTCGTCTGGAATCAGACAACAACAAGCTGGCGGTCGAGGGGACCAGTCGGCAGTGAACCTAATCAGCGCTGCTATTCTTTGAAGCGTGATGAAGAGAAACTGTGTTTTTGAAACAACAATGCCTAGAAAGTGGAAATAAATAGAGGTCCTACTGACAACAGACAGAAACAACAATGGAGCATGATGCAAGGAAATCCTCAGTGGAGGCTTGTGTTACATTCTGCTAGTGAATGACTCAGGAGCGAGAGAGCAAGAGAGACAGAGAGAGAGAACGCTCTGCCATAGGATCTCTCTGAGGCTTTCTTTCTTTATTTTTCTTGTCAAAAAATTAAAATGAGCACAATAAAATAGCCTTTCTTTCACTGTCTCCTTTCCTGGAGAAACCATACGTATGCCAGAAGTTTTAAACACACTCAGGAGTTTCACATTTCAATGACGTTTCATTGGTTGCTTTTGCTTGAGTAAATGCTTAAAGAGTTAGTTTATCCATATAACAAGCAGGTATCTGGTGGTATCCAGCAATGGACAGTTTTGGTGCAATTTGTTAAGGTTTTAAGATATCCATCTCTAGGGGTGGGAATCACAGAGTAACTCACGATTAGGGGTGTCACAATTAGCTTAGACTGTAGATTTTAAGGTCGATTTAAACATGCCATTGTTAGACTATGGAGTCTTGATTGGTAAAGATCAACAGATCATTGGTTTTAAGCTCTGACAACTGTCATGTTCATTTACTAATTCCTCAAAAAAATAGGCTACATGGTGTCAAACGTGACATTTTTTGGAGTATACCACACTGAGGTCATATGGTCAAATTTAGATAATTTATTTAGTTTGGAACAACTAAGTTATTTCACCAGTTAATTGGGAACAAACTGTAAAACAACAAAAAGAAGATCCACTGAATGGCAGGAGGGTAATTTACACCAACAGCTAGAGTTTCTCCTAGTTTATGAAGTACACCTGAATGCACCATGCAGTCTGTGTGCTTCACCGTACAAAGCGATGTAGACACGCAATCGATTTTAAGAGAAGATAACGCGACTGCGGATGGAATCACCAAACAGTTTGCTGAAGGCTGTTTTCTTTGGTTGCTGCAGTCTCTAAATCTTCTGTAGCCTACAAACTATAGTTTTTCTGTCAACGACGCATTCATTATTTACATAAGCAAGAGGATTAAAGTGTTGTTGTTTTTTTCCTTCGGATACAATGATGGCACACGTGTCCATGTCCACGTGTGGCATCATTCTAATGTGAAATAGCCAATAAACTGGCAAAAGGCCGAACTGCCAGAAAGCTGAAAAGATCTGGGGTTAAAATGTTTAAAGGAAGGATACAACTATGCCTCATTAAAATCTTTCTTATCTAATATCTTCTTCAAACAACTGTATTTATTCAAGTTTCTCACTAGATTTTAAAAGATTACATTTGAACACATCATGATAACGTCAGAACACCTTCACCCAATACTCATAATCATACGTAAAACCAACCACATGTGCAGCTCCTTACAAATGAATGAGGTGGGACCACTACAATACGCTCATGCACAATAGTGGTTATCCACAGGTGTGTATTACTAGATGGTCACTATGATAAAACCAACGGCAGGCTGTATTTGCATAGTTGAAATCACTGTGAAAATACATCACACTACACTACAAACACAACGTAGTAATGTATTGTTTATGGGATCGAGAGTTGGACTCTGCTCAACCAACAACGTTCTGGGCTTGGAGAAGCCACTCGACCTCTGTGCTAAAGACGCTAGCGCAGCTAACTAGTTTCTTTTCAGCCGTCCCAACACGGCTGTTCAGAGCACCTGCATGTTTTAATAAATATATTGATATTTGGTGCCAGTGATAGTGATAACGATAACGTATCACAAGAGAAAGTAATACAGTATGTTGCCATATCAATATTTTTGTCCCACCCCTATCCGTCTCTGAGATTTCTGCTTCCACCTCAACACAATGCAGGGGAACTAAATTTGTCAGTGGATCTCAGTGTTGAAAAATCATATTTAAAAAAATTCAACAGAAACATCTCTTTGCACAGTACTGTCCTAGTTACTGTGAACAATCCACAGAACACACTGTCAAAGGTTTTCAATAAAGTCGTTCCAGTGAGTATCGCTATTACTGTGGATAGTAATCTAGAATAACAGGGACTCTGTTTCAGGGAATGACCCAAACTGTCAAACAATAAGCCAGAGATATGCCGAGGCTGCTGCGCTGTCATTAGCTTAGCTGTAGTTTACGGTTTAACGTTACGTTTAAACCTGTATTGTCTGGGTCAATGTCACATGATCACATAAACCCCACTGCTGTGTCCTCAGAAGCTGCAGCACCTGTGGTTTAGTCTGGCCCGGGTTAATGTGTCCTGTAGCACCTAAACTCCTATAGAGGTCACTGTATCTGAGGTTTAACTTAAACCTGCTGCAGACATGGTTCAATTGACAGTTATTAAATTCAATTAGGACATATTTCTACAGCTCAGATCATTTTTATTCATTTCTAAAATTTCAACATGTATGCTCTTTTGAAAGCAACACTATAATCACGTGTCAAACTTATATAATTGTATATTTATAATTAAAGGTGTCACTTTTTCCTCAATTCATTTTTCATGCCAGAAACAGGATCACGATTATCTGACAACACAACAGCTATTTGTTAATTAAAGGATGCTAAATGCGAGATTGGGTGCATTTCTATTGCCTCTGCACGGTTCTCAACATGGCCACGGCTGAGCCGGCGGCTCACAGCTAACGGTTCTAACAGTGGAAACGACAGCGAAACTGCTGACAGGGCTAACAGTGTTAACCTGTGGGGGAACCAGAGGCTGGGTGCAACGGTTCCGCAGAAACACCATCGGTCAGGACAGCGTTATCAGCTGTAATCACCATATGAGAGCAGTACAGAGCTGCAGCTGTGAGCTAGCCAATGGGCCACGCTCACATGCATCAACATGCACTAAAAGCATGCGCGGCCGGCCCGGCGATGTTTATAAAGCACAGAGACGCTCTGATTACAGCACACACACACAGAGATAGTGACTTCATTCTCTGCTCAGGTACATTACGTAAGGGATAATGTACAGCTAGCCGGTCATTGTTGTGAAAGATTCCCCGACAGGGTCTCTCATGGCTCTGAAGGGGATTCTTTCACAACAATGACTGTACATTAGCCCGCTTATTACACAGATACTTACTTAATAAATAAATAATTTGACACAAAAACAGTCCGCCAGAGTCCGACATCAGAGCTGCACCCATAGCAACGGTTTGTTATAAAGAAATTACAGACTGCAGAACGCCGTGATTGACCAATCAGAATTGAGTATTCAACACAGCCATTTAATAATCCTCTATATCTTTACATAACAAACAGTAGTAAGCTGCTATATTAATGCTCTGGATATCATATAGAGAAAACAAATAAATAAATAATAAAATATTCTTATAAATAAATTAAACATAAATAAAATAAAACCACACAACCAAAACAATAAATAGAATGGACTCTTGGGGTCTGTTAACAAAAATATGAAATGTCTGCACAATGCCCAAGTCTTATAATGATTGAGGGCATGTCTGTTTACCATACGATAAATCAATAACGTAAAAATTATTGAGATCATGACCATATATCACACGATAAGTTCATTACGTAAAAATGATTGAGGTCATGTCCATATATCATACGATAAGTCCATAACTTAAAAATGACGTGTCATGTCCATAACATGTCAATAATGTAAAAAATATTGAGGTCATGTCCATATATCGTGCGATAAGTCAATAAAGTAATTATGGTGACAGACCTACATCTATTGAGCCAAAATATTCAACAGCAATGCGTCTGTTTAGAAATATCTGAAATTCTGGGCAGTTTTGCCTAAAACTATCTGTATGACTCGATACTGCTAGAGGCTGAAAAGTACTTTAACAGTCACACAGTGACCAAATGTCAGTGGTTGCACACAGTCATTCAGAGTTCAATAATTATTGCTTATACATATAACTTGTAGCCAAGTTGTAATTTTATAACATCACACAACATGAAAACATCACAATAATTAATAATTCAAATTGGTTAATCCATGACTAACTGATATCTGTGAACAGTTTTTGGCTCGTAGTTAAATGTAATCCTGTTAAATAAATTTAAAACCCATGTTAACAAATTATTTTGGCAAATCTACACACTTTTTATATCTCAGACAGTCCAAACTAAATATGTGTAAATGTAAATATGGGCCAAATGTGTGTAGGAAAACTTGGATCAACATGGAAACTGACAGGCCTAAGACACCCTCAGTCAAAATACTGCTTCAAGAAAGACTTTAAAAAAGGGAAAAAGAGAAGTAATGTCATGTTGTATTGGCACCGTGGATGAAAGGCCCTATTTGGAGCGTGTCCTTGGTGAGATAAATTAGGATGCTTGCTTTGCTGAATGTTAATTAGTGACAGCAGCAAGTGAATGGACCGAGTGATCCATCCAATGAGGAGAGGACACGTTCTGATATGTGATGTTTAATACGGCAAGAAAATGCAGCATTTAAAATAACATTAAAATTAGAGACATGTCTTTTTTGGGGGCGAAGAACTACACAGCGTGTGTCGATACAACGTTTGGTGATGTAACCTACTTCTCCAGCAATTTCGGGTTGTTTTGTGCCAAACAAAAGCTTTGACGTGGTTGAAGTTTGAACTGTCAGCAGCTTAAATATCATTATCTGAAATCTAGGCTACCTTTACTTACAAAAAGGGCTCTTAACTTGCTCTTTTCCCTCCACACAGTTATTTTCTACCAAGTAACACCGTCCAATTTCATTCAGAGGGTTTTAATGAGAAGCTTTACTGTGCATGACGCAGGTAACTGCTTTGCTCTGAGAGACATCAGCACTGCAACACCAGGCAGCAGCTTTACTTTTTTCACTTTTCATGCATGTTATAATACTGTCTGGTTATAAAAGAAGGACAAACATGACAAATCCTGAATGAATCTCACAAAAACACAACTACTTATGGCTCTTTTACACAACATGGATGGTTATGTCACACCCAGTGGTGGGTAAGTACATGCACTCCACTGTTTTTACCCATCAAGATGAGATTATCATTCAGGAGGAGTAAGTTACTACTCAGCCTGTGAAAACAGTTGTATGATGTCGTCTGTGGCTCTGGGGTCTGACAAAATCAGTGAAGCGACATCACCAGGGTATCTTGCACGGGCTTGAGGACTTCACATTGTGAAAACAAAGCCTGGGTTACAAACTCGGGGAGTGGATTTTCAAAAATGTGGGTGTTTTACGAGTCAGGTAAGGTCTAATGTGAAGACACAATCAAGTTACATTTCGGGGAAAAATAGGATCCAGGGTTTCTGGAACTTGACCCACACTGGAGACGTACAGCACAGTCACATATCCCAGCCTCTGCTGATTAAGTTTGATGTACTGGTACTTTACTCTCGGTGTCCTCCGGTGTTCCTAACGGCATCTGCAAGATTTCACAGACCGGAGGAAAACAACCAATCAGAGTCGAGCTGGAGCCTGCCGTCTCTGAGCAGCTGTCGATCACTAGCGGACTTCAATCAAACGGTCAAACTAGGCAGCGCTGATCAAATATGAATCAATACTCTGTTACTGTAATGCTTATTTCTCACCTCAAATGTTTTCAGAAACATCTTGTAGTGTACTATTTATCTGTAAAATGAGAAAGCTTGTGACCCGGCAGCCATGTTGAGATCAATTGAGGAAATACTAAGCACCGCCCACCAGCCGGAGCAAACTTTCTCATTTTAAAGCTAAACAGTACACTACAAGATGTTTCTGAAAACATTTGAGGAGAGAAATAGGCATTAACGTAACAAAAATTGATTCATATTTGATCAGCGCTGCATAGTTTGACCGTTTGGTCGGAGTTTGCAAATTTCGCGAGCAGTGATTGACAGCTGCTCAGAGACGGCTTGGCTCTGACTGGTTGTTTTCATTCAGGTGCGGTGAAATCTTGCAGATGCCTTTAGGAGCACTAGGAGGACACAGAGGAAGATGATTT
Organism: Sebastes umbrosus; assembly: GCF_015220745.1. Taxonomy (NCBI): domain Eukaryota; kingdom Metazoa; phylum Chordata; class Actinopteri; order Perciformes; family Sebastidae; genus Sebastes; species Sebastes umbrosus. Next base: position 17,993,207 of record NC_051271.1, read on the forward strand.
TTGTTTTGTTTAGACTAACTGTCTCATGCACTACTGTCAGGATATAGTGACCGTTTTATAAAAATATCTTTTTTATCATATTTGCATTTTGCGTTAAAGAGGAACATATGATGTTAATACAGCTGATTGTGTCTGCTTAGATTTGAAAGTTCAGTTCAGCCAAACACTGAGGCCCCTAACCGTGACAACATAGGCCAGACTCTGAGGTCTATCACGTATGTAAACCCTTGCTCCCGCAAACTGTGGTATAGTATTGAATAAAAGTAAAAACATCAGAACAGCGGCCAACAATAGTCTCAATTTGCACCCGCTGAAAAACATCGCCATCATGAACAAGCTTAATTCCTCTTCAGTGGTGGTAAATACAACACGTGGGCCGATAACTATGCTATATGAAGAGTTTGAAGTTGCTATTGATAACATTCAGTCGATAGATGTCTAATTCTCCCTCCCCTGTTCCATTGCATTTACTTCACAACAAGTCGTTGCCAGGCACTTACCGTCAATCTCAGCCATTTATCAGTTTTTTTCCCACACTGACGACCCAGATATGCCACGCCATACCAACGTCGTTTTAATATTGGCTCACAAGCCTCGTTAGAAGTGGGAACCAAACGTCAGATATCTTCCACAGAGATAAACAAAACATTAATTTTAGACCTGCCAAAATTTTTAAACTGATTAATTCACAATCATAATCATTTTTTTCAGGCGAGGCATACTTTTATTCTGCACTTTTCTAAAAGCTCTGCAGATTGATTATTCTTGGAAAAATATTTGTCGACATAAAAATGTTATCAATAAGACCTTTAGCATGATATTTAGGGCTGATGAAGTGTAACAGTATTCAGGAGAAACAGCAGGGCTGTGGCTATGTACTATGAGCCTCTCATATAGAGCCACTAGCCGGGCTAAAACACAGGTACCCACACAGTGACTCTCTTAAAAAAGGACATAAATGTGCTTCTGTCACAGCTCCACCAGCAGAGAAAGAGAGTGATATTGATTTTCTCATCCAACTGTCATTTCGGAAATTCAAAATGTTCAATTAAGAAACAGTAGAGGAGCATGGGACTGATCTAAAAGCAAAACAAAAAACTCATCTCAAACTTATAATACCATTTCATTGCAGAGATTTTGTACACCCTCTCTCCGTCAAAAGCACACATGGACAATGACACAGGCCTGCAGTACAATAAGCCTGGACCAGGGCTTATCTTTCCAGGTGAAATAACCCCCTTAGATTTATAATGGTGTTGTAATTCATGTGCAGGAGCACAATCCTTTTCCATCCCGAACTGACTGAGTGAAAATTGCAACTTCGGTACAACACCGGCGAGGTTCATTACTCCTTATCTTTAAAGTGCTGCGGTACAAGTGGCTTAAGGGCCCGACGATGGGAGGCTTCTATCAAGATGGGAACATGTCCTAACAGGGTCTTTTCATTATCCTTACATCTCCTAACCCAGGGCAGGTGAGTTTGGTATGTCTCCACGGTTACATCATCTTTCTCCCAAACCTCATTTTCCTCCCTGTATGACACCTCAGATCTCTCGCTCTCTCTCAAGCTCACATAGACAGACTGTGCAGTCGCAGGCACTCAACGGATGCCAGGAGAGTGAGACACGCTGTTTATACTGATAAACATTACAATAGTTTCATTTAAAACTTTTCTATATCTGATTCTGTTGTTGAACTTTTAAGAATTACAAGTGATATTTACAGAAATGCACATGACGCGGAGCAGGTTATTAAAGAGCACTCCCGGGCCAGCAGAATGAGAGATTTCAGGCCTGTACCCGGTGGGGCGGTTGAAAAGGGCAGCCAAACAACTCCTGGTATTACTGCTGCTCACCGTGGAGGAGAGAACCTACATTAAGGCTAGTTCTGAAGCGCTGTGGTTGAGGGCTGCCCTTTCTAGATGCGGTCTTATCAAAGCAGTCTGACGCAGAGCGGGAGACGCAGCCTCCAGCTTGCCCCGCCGTCAGAGTTTGGAACACAAGTAGTTGTCAGGCCCGTCACAGCCGGAGCTGCAGTGACCAAAATATCTGTCTTTTTATGTGTTGCCTGTCTCCCTCCCATCACTCTATAGCTGTCCACGAGTACAAAAAGAGGCCTCCCCAGGCACAAACAATAACTCCCCCTCCTTCATTCTCCACATGGCATTTACAGTGACACCTCCGGCAGCGATGGAGGCTAGGAGAGATATGAGGACAGAAAGAGAAGAAAAAAAAAAAAAGTAGGAAACAGAATTAAGAATAAGAGGCTAAGGAAGATAAAAGAGCACAGAACGACAGGGCTCTTTGCTCATTTTCGGTGTTTTGATTTCTCTCAGAGCCTTGGGGGTTGTCTTTGTGAAATAACCTTTTAAAAATGTGAATTGGGCTCGTCGGCTCTCTCAGAGATCAGGGCCTAATGTGGGCCAGTCTGTAAAAGGAGACGGCTTGATAGAGCATGATGATAAGAGTCATAATGGGAAAAATTCTCATCACTCTATTACTACATATTAAAGAGATAGTTTTGGTGTTTTGAAGTGGGGTTGTATGAGGTACTTATCCATAGTCAGTGTATTAACTACAGTAGATAACGATCGTCATGATCCCAGTTGGGAGAAACGGACGAGTACCAGAACAAGAGCAAAGCAGTGTACTGCGGTGGACGGGGGCGGAAGCAAAACATATTTTAGCCACCTAAAAGAAAGGATCAACTAAAAAATATCAATATCTGTTGTAACACTAGGACCACCATAGCCTACGCCATTTACCACTGTGGTTCCAAAATGTTAATTATTCCATCATTGTATATGATATGTTTCTCTACTGCCCTGACTTTTCCTAAATACCTATTCTGTACAGGCCTATATTGTCATATTGATTAAACAACATTTAGAAAACAAAAATGATGGCTTTTTGGTGTTTTTATTCCATGACAAAACCGTCCTTTGATTGCCAGAAGTAGTGCCGATTAAAGGTCCAGACACACCAAACCGACTGCTGCGTCGCCTGATGTCGCCTTTGTCTTGGCTGACAATTTGCATTTGAACACACCGCAAAGACTACAACCGACAGCCAGTTAGCAAGTATGTAGACTTTACTCGTTGGCTTGCTTTCCTCACTTCCATTTCTCTACTTGTGCATTGATTCGTTTAAGGTGTCCGTAGAAGCGCATTGAGACAATGGATGGGTCATAGAAATTAATTTGCACGCAAATATTCACTCACATGAGCTTATAATCACTTATAATCACACTAAGGTATGTAGGCCCAGAGTGTTCATCATATTATATCTGCAAAATATCAGAAATAAAAGCAAAAATAATCACGCTTTTTGTCTAACTATAAAAGCTGTGTCCAGTGTGTGCGCTATACGCATGGATAATTAGGGCTTTACCAAATCATCCAAATATTATTATTAATAACTTGCAGAAACATTGCTTACTATATTGTATTGTATTGTTAATTGTTGGCATCTAGCCTTTCAAAAACAACATTTTGTTACACATACAGTACTTTTGCTTTGCCATGGACTATTACTGCATCGGGTGGCAGTGTGAAAATATATTTTCTAAAAATAGATATCAATTGAAAGTAGCACATTTTACACTGCTAAGAGTATGCCACTTTTTTGTAGGTTTTAACTGTTAGATAAGCTCTCTGGCTGTGTTTGGTTTGTGATGTCATTGCTGCACTATAGAGATGGAAACACTGGCACAGTGGCACAGCCTGACTCGTCACATGCGCTAAAGAGATGGAGACTGATGAGCTGTTAAAGGCCCATCAGCGTGAAAAAAGGATACAGACGCTCTAAGGTATGGGATTTGGAGAAAATATGACCCCTAAAGAGCCTGGCGGTCCTAGCGTTAAGTGTACCCTATATTTAGAATATTTTATTTAATATTTAATACCCAGACTATGGATAAGTACCTCATATAACCCCACTTCAAAACACCCGAACTATCCCTTTAAATTAAACCCTCTAAAGGGAGGGCCCTACGTCTCACTGCAACACACACACACACACACACAGACACACACAGGAACGATAGGCCAAGCAGCATTAATAATGTACAGTGTAAGCGAGAGAACGCTGTGGAAAGGTCGAGGCTGGCTGAGAGGCGAACAACATGACTTATGAGTTATTAGGTCAGCGGTTACAATGCTTATCTTCTCTCTGACTGGGTGAACGTATCTAACCGGCTCCTGTTTAAATATCTTATGAGGGCCAATCATCCAGGAGATATCATCTCGAAGCGGAGCAATAACATTTCCAGTCTAAATTATTTTTAAAAACAAGACTAAGTGCATTTAGTTTCAAAACAAGGACAACTAGCGCTGGAGTACTGGAGATTACTGACCCTGAAAGTCGGATGCTTCCATTAAGAGAGAGTGAGGAGAAATCTGGGGCCGGATGCAGAAAAACAAGCGACGAGATGAGAGCTATGAACTAAATTACACTTAAAAAGACAAATGAATGAGCAGAGAATGAGAAGTAGAGGATGGACAAAGTGCGAAGAAGGCTAAATGACAGATATTTAGCCTTCCTCCAACTATCTCACCTTTCTAAATTACCACACAAGGTGACACTGAAACTTGCTGAAAATATTCAAACGCACACCAGCATGCATTCCTGCACATGCACACGCGCTGCCAGACTGAAGGAGGCTAAGACGAAAGATCAAGGCAGTGCAAATTAAAAGTGCTCTAATTAGCCAAACTGTCACTCTCCAGCTCTGGAAGCCATATTGGAGTCTGCCTGGAGACCTGCCTGAACGTCTCCACTGGCTCTCTGAACAGCCATGTATACTGGATGGGAGTGAGGATTAGAGGCAGCGGCTGTTGAGAATTACACTTGCCAGACGCTAAACGCTGCAACAGCTCCAAAATGTTATAATGAATGGAGAGAGATGTGTTAATGAAGCTGCTCTGCGGAGGTCCATCATCAGAGGTACAAACTTTGCCCCGTTAACAGCTCCGTCCAAGTTTGTTCTCTTGGTCCGGCACCAATTCTGAGTGCATTATCGCACCATTAGCCTTGGCTCATTGTTATGCCAGAGGATGATCGTGAGTTATCTCCTGCTATCAGCTGAAAATACCCCAAATTTCAAATGAGGCCCCATTTTATTTTTTTGTTTTTTAAGTGCATTTTTTAAGGATCTATCAGGATATTTACATGTTTTGGCTCATAAACAAACAGTGGTGGAAGAACTGTTCAGATCTTTTCTTAAGTAAAAGTAGTAATACTACAGTGTAAAATAAGTAAAAGTCTTGCATTCAAAAGTTTACTGAAGTAAAAGTACAAAAGTAATAGCATCAATTTCACTTAAAGTACCAAAAGTAGAAGGACTCATTGTGCGGTATGAACTAGTTCATTATTATATATATTATTGGATTATAATTGTGGATGCATTAATGTGTTAATCACATTCACCCTCATCCTACCAACTGGGGTCCCCCGTCATGAAGTGGGCTCCCGTTCATTCCTATGAGAGTTGCTCAGTGGCGCATGAAGCCAAAATGGCTCGACTGCTGAGTGATAAAGTACCTGGATCTTCCAGCGATCTTCCAGCAATCTTCTGCTGCGATGGGGCCTATAGAGCAGGCGCAGTGGTATTTCCTTTAACTCCGCCTCCCAACCCTCGATCCAGCATCAGTCTGAGTCTCATTCACATAACTCTGGATTCATCTATTAGTGCATTTTACAACTTTTAAGACCTAATGATTTAAATAAAGGCTATTCAAGTGTTCATACTGGGAAGTTGAATTTGCTTCAAAGCCCGGCGCTTTCCCTGGGGGCTCGATCCCCGCAGTCCCCAGAGGTATACTTTTTGTCAAACATACACCTGTATCTCACAGGTGCTTTATTCAATCCACTTTTTCATGACTTGGTCAATCGATTTGTTCTTAATGACTTAATTTCATTGTTTTCCGTTTCTGTTTTAATCAGTGCTTTTTAAAAAGACCAATGTATTGAGGTTCTGGGGAACCCCAGTCAAACAAACGCAGCACTTTCAAGCGGCAGACCGGTGTTCGAGATCGGTGTTTTGTTTTGCAAATTACATTAGTGACGGTTGTCACATGTTTTCCGTACTGACGTTACGTTGTTTGCATACGTGTTTTACTTAGTTTACGTACTTGTTTTAAGCCCAACCATGACGTTTTCCCTTAACACGACTAAGTGGTTGTGTTGTCTAAACCTAAGTGAGTGGTTTTGTTGCCCCCTGCTGGTTCTGCACCTTCATTCAGGCGTGTAATATTCATGCCTCGGCGAGGCAAAATGTGACACTGAGATGCTTTCCTCTGGTGGACCGGTTGGTCTATGACACGCTTTGGCTTGATACAGTAAAATGGTAAAATTGGGGTTGATAGGATGACGGTTAATATTGCAACTGGTTAAGGAGGAGCTCATTTATCATACATAATAAATAATGATTGGAATATATAAAGTAACTAAAGCTTTTAAATAAATGTAGAGGAGTAAAAAGTACAATATTTCCCTTTGAGATGTAGTGGAGTAAAAGTAGCAAAGAATGGAAATACTCTAGTAAAATACAAGTACCTCAAAATTGTAGTTAAGTACAGTAGTTGCGTAAATGTACTTAGTTACTCTCCACCAATGTAAACAAACAACCATCTTAAGCTGGACAGCATCTTTCAGTTTACTTTGATTTTCTTTTGTTTATGCAAATATATTGTGGAAAAATTCCAATAAAACCTAGAGCACTCCTTGTTGCTTCCTGTCCTCTCTCTACACACTTGTACTTTAAGATTTTACCTTGTATTGAAAACCATCTACATCACAATGCTGCTGAACATTACTGAAATACTGATTTCCCACCTTCCAGGGAGCCTCTGATAATAATAATTTCATGCCAGAAAAGTGTGGAAATCAAGCTGCCGAGAGTTGAAATGTGGTTGAGTTTGGTAATCCATCACAACAAACAGTTCATTTCCTTTGGGGGTTTTGTCAGTTCTGTTTTTGTCATGAGGAAGGAGCACAGGGTGGTTGAAAGCTCTCCCCGTCGGTGCTTTCAAGCTCACACTGACAATTGACATTTCAGGGTCGGCCACAGAACAACGACTTAGTTCATGCAAGAAACAACAACAAAAAAAAATCATATTATGCTTTACACGTTGTGTTTGCCTGCTGTTGTTTCTGACAACACATTGTAGCTCGTCATTGTGATGCTTTTCATTGGTCGACTATTAAATGTTAGATGTCAGAACTTTGTTGCAGTCGAGTTTTCAACGAAGTCTTTGCTCAGAGCTGCACTAAAAAATGACAACAGCACAAATCAACAAAAAGTGTTCAATGTAATGGATTACCGATTTCAAGTTGTATGTCTCTGCGAGCTCACTGTATTGCAAACTGAGGAACGCTCGAGCACAATGGATGCCTGAAGGTAGGAAATCAGTCTGGAAAGTTATTCAATAAAGGGTTTGCTTTGGAAAATATTCAGCAAAAATGTAAAGTGAACACAAAATGTAGTCAGTGAATGAGCTAAGATATGTATTATATTCTAAGTTAGAGGTTCTCATGATAAATCTGTGGGGTCATGAAATGATTAAAGGAATGAGACAGAAAATTATATATAGCTGTTAGACAAGCTTATGTATATTTACAGATTCTGCCTGAAATAATGGATATAATCACCTACTTAAAATAAGACAATTTTGGGAGAACAAATCACATTTTGACTCACAACTCATATCTATGCTAAGGCCATAACCTGTGACAACAAAGTAGACACAGCTTCATTTTGAAGGGTCCCAATCCAAAAAGGTTGGGAATCACTTTTAAGCACAGTTAAGCCATACACAATGATACGGTAGCATACTTTAACACTTCACTTTAAAGGACAATTCCAGTCAGATTAAATAAACTGCTTGATTTAGAGCTAAAACTGAACGCTCGCTTTACTTATGTGTAGTAAATGTTGGTAATAATAAAACCAAATTAATCAGAAAAATGAACACTTGAACATACATCAGCGTGACAAGAACTACCTAAAAAATAAATTTATTTAACGTGTACTTTGACTCTTTAGTTTGGTCCATGTCCCATCCACTAACATGGAGGGGGCGGGGTTTATGACCTATACTGCAGCCAGCCACCAGGGGGCGATCCAGATGTTTTGGCTTCACTTTTGGGGAGCTGTCATGTCATCCATCTTTATATACTGTGGTGCACAACTACTGGAGGTACAGTAGGTGAAAGTTGAACCAGGAGGTCGTCTGTAAACTGTGATGGATGTTTCCATCAGACAGTTTGGGCAATGATTTTATGGTTCATCTTTGGTTTCCCTTCTAAATAAGTTTTGCGAGGATGTGTCTGTAATAATCACTAATTGTTTAAAACCTTTATAACATCTGACGGCTCAGGTTTCCTGCCCTGCTGGACTTCTTTTTAGCAATTTGGTTGCATTTCAAGATCTCAGCAATTAACTCTTTGTTTTTACAGCTAGAAATTATGACCAAAACTGTGAATATAAGACCCACATGGCAATAAATAGGCATAGCCCTTTAAAAGATGAGCATCCGCTACAATCCCTAGCGCAATTTCAGGGAAATGTTGGACTGAATTAAGGTGTGAAAAACCGGCCATATACCGTAGCAAAGAAGCTCCACTGCCATCCCACCACATATTACTGTATGTACACATGCACTCTCTCTCACACACACACCGTTCCCACCGAGTACAGTATCATGCTGATTCTGCTCTAAGGGGAACCCAAGGATTTGATCTAAAGCATGACAGCTGCTCCGTCTCTCTCTGTTGGGACTTTAGAGATGGAGAGAACGGGAAACTGCATGGAGGAAAAGGTGGGACTCACTTCAGAGAGGAAGATATACGGGGCTTCCTGCGCAAATGGAAACAGGCAGATGAAGATTTTAGCGAAGAAGGTATAGATTGAAAGAAAAGAGGGATTAGAGATGAAAGAAAGACGTGACAGGTCCTGTCTCTCCTCTCGTTCTGTCCCATAGGCTCTCTAGTTTCCAGCTGAGACTCGTCTCTGTAGTGGTGATGCCTCTTCGCAGCAGGTCTCACTTATCAATATTTCTCTGTGGTGAAAAAAAAATGCTAAAGTTTGAAATGCCACTCCTATACTTTTTAATAAATTAAACATGCATGTGAATTGCTTTTAAAGATTTAGTGCTGCCCTGAAATGATTTCTGCTGCGAATTTTAAAAACCTTTCAAATGATTGTTTACCGCTGGATGACGATTGGTGTGTGAAATCTGATGTATGCTATGGAGTTTATAAAGCTCAGCTTTGGCATTTTCAACCTCAGTCTACCACATCTTCATTTATAGTTAATGAGATATCAGCGGGTGTACTAATTGTTTTCGACTGAGAGATGATGAGCTGATGAAATAAAGATAAAGGAATGAATAAAAGAGTGGAAAGAAGCGGGAAGAGCAGAGAGGACGAGGGGAAGGAAGAAAACTAAGGTTGCACAGGTAGTGAAAGACAGAAATGGAAATAAAGTGGATGAAAGCCGAATGGAGACGGTCGTAATATTTCTTCTCTGTAGGCTGAACTCAAAGAACAGAATATTACATAATAATATAGAAGAATATCAAGAGCATCACTACAGACTTGCTTCTTTTGCTGTAATCTATATCAGTGACTCTCAAAGTGGGGTTCCTTAAATCCGGGGACCTCCGGAGGTAATGGATGGGAATCACCAGAGGCCCCACGATACGATACAATTATCACTTAAACTTCATTACAATCATCATGAGACATCTCACAAGACTGAGCTCGCTACAACCTCTGACAGACAGAATAGTGGCCGTCGGATTGTTAAGAGGTTAATAGTTTATATAATAAAAGATTGATACTCGACTACTTGACGTCCACGTATCAATACAGTATTGCCACGCAAATATCTGGATTTATTAGGACTATGCCAGACTTGCTACAGTTCATTACGTTATAAATGCTGTCAAGTTGAGTCCAAATGCGAATTTGAATAAAATCACCCTCGGTTTAAAAAATGAATGACGATTTAAACACAGCTCTTCTTTTGGGCTGCAGCTAGAAGCCATCGTGTAAGCACAGTAATACACTAAGGAGTCCCGACGGTCTGGCTGGGTTAAAAAAGAATAAAACTAAAAAGCAGGATTCCACATTTGCCTCCTCCACAGAGGGAGTTGCTGGTGCTGGAGTTCCTCCACCATCCAAAAATATCTCTCGAGGTTATCTAACAGTTTGTCAGATAAGTCTCATTTCCTGACCTCCTCAAACGCTTCCCACATCTGAGTTGTTTCTCAGAAGACCACAAGAGACTTGAGCCGTGTCTCAATTCAGAAAAATCCGTTAGTACACTTCCATGTAGTACGCTATGTACTTACTTGCGTAGTGTGTGAATTTTGACAGGGTAGTGTTGTCTCAAATCGCACATGGCTGCTATGCACTCACCGGAAGATCGGTAGATCCGTGAGTGATAGTCAGCCACGGACATCACGCCGTATCGGCAGTAATTCAATTCAAACAGATCAATTAACCCAATAATGGATTCTATCCGACTACAGTATAGTGGTACTTAGTGAAAAAAACACATGTATTACTTAAATTTGTATAGTTCGGTGCGATTTCAGTTGCAACCGCTGCAGCTTCCTCGCCCGCCATTTGGACAAGTTTGAAATAGGTTGGTGGTCTCTCCCCTTCAGCTACGTTGTAAAGATGGCGACCGTTGAGGATGAGAAGTGCCCAGCGTTCCACACTCAACGTTTTGATCGTTTCGAGTACATAAAGGTACTTGGAGTGCTTGGCTTCCTGATACTTGTCAAAAATTACTAAGCATGAAAAACCTTGTTCTTCAGCTCGACAGCTTTCTTCAACGCTAGCGTCCGGCACTGAGCTATTGGGTTGCCACCAAGACAGACACCAACAATCTTCTGGCGACAACTCCAAAAAAGAGAAAGAGTCCAGCCTCAATCTGTATCTGGGAGTTTGGTTCCAGAACCGGTGTTATACGTAGAGTTGATCTTAACTATATCTAGTTGGTGATGCTCCACCTTCCCCAAGCTCTAGTGGTGACAAAGAAGTGACGTTCCACATCCAAAGAGCCAGAATTTGTCACAAAGGGTCAGCATAAAAAGGTGCCTGCCACCCAACTGGCATCGAACTGTGGACCTGTACACTGTGTACAACTGTATGGGTGGTTACCCTATGTTACTCAGTGGGTACATGCTAGGAATGCACAATATCGGCACGTCATTGGTATCGGCAGATGAAGGCTTAAAAATGTAAACATCGGCATGGGCCATAAATTAACATTTCCTCTGATATGTTACATGAACATAAATATGACATATTTTACAGGACTCCAGAGATAAGACCAAAATCTGTCAAGTGCGACTAAACATTTTCATTAGTCGCACCGGTGCACCTGACATTTAACAAGTCTGTCTCTTTGTGTGTAGCGTTATTTTTCTCCCCTAACTGCATCCAAAAAAGAAAAAAAGGCATGTGTGAAACCACTCCCTGTAGCCTTCTCCTCCTCGAGTGACATCACAACCTTAATTCAAAATGTTTTATTGATTGTGTTTTTGCTGCAGTGTCCGTTACACCTGTCCCCAGCCCCTAAAAGGCCCAGCCCAGACCCGACATCATCTGCGGAGAGAACCGCTCCACCACTTGTTTCCCCGGTCCCCGGTAAGATGCCTAAACCTGAAAACGGTCAACATTATGTAATACATTTATTGCAAAGAGTGCAAACACAATATCTCCAAGAGACACGTCCTGTTCCGCAACGGCGTGGCCGTCAGAGCAGCCCACCTCCCGTCAGCGTTTCAGCGCCAGGCAATGGCAAACTGAAGCAGAGGGGTAATAATTAACATAAAATATAATATACAGTACATAATATATATTTAAAAAATTAGACACACCAGTGCAACCAATGTAAAATGTCTGGAGCCCTGCTTTACATGTGACCTAAGCTGAAGTAGTTTTCTTATTTTGCCCGGTGAATGTGTACATTTGGAAAAGCATTGTATTTCATGTCTGCCATCACCATGACAGTTAAGGCACAGTAATATGTTAATTCCACTACAGGAGAGACTTGATGTTCTCCGCAATTAGGTGGAAAAAAATATGTGCGTATATCGGCATCGGCCAAAATGAGTCAGAAATTATCAGCATATTGATAATATCGTCAAGCATCCAATATTGAGCATCCCCAGTAAAGGCTCAGCCACCAGACACTCGCCTACAAGCTCCGATCCCAGGGGGACCATACTATCCTAGCGCCGGCAGATAGAGGTCATTGAATCACACTTAGTGGGCGTTCAGACAGAAAACAGTTCTGCATTATAGAAATACAAGCGGCTGTTAGTGGAGCTGTGCTTCAGGTACTGGTGAGGATCATGAGCTTGAAGGTTCATGCTAAAACACGGCATAGTGGCTTATAAAATAATGTGGATTTTACTGCTTTGGAAAATGATTGCGGTGGCAGTCATTTTACTTTTCGTTGCAATGATCGCAAAGTAAACAGCAGAAATACAGCGTTCAGATTCTAAAAGTAATGTTAACAAGCATGTATTTGATTGGCCAACGCAGCATCTTGGCAGATGACGTTGCAAAGCAGCAACATTTGAGCCAGTTTAAACGTCTTTTTTACCGTAAAGCCTCGCATTTCTTTTTTGCTGAAGCCTACCTGCGTTCTACTGCAGAGTGGCATCTTAACACGGTGCTAATGTCAGTATGGACGCGGTCTGCACAATTAATCAAAGTTTTATCAAAATCGCAGTATGGCCTACTGCAATTTTCAAATCGCAGGAAGTGCAATATTTATTAAAGGCAAATTTTGTGTCAAAATATCATTTTAAATTAAATATTGTTGCTGTAGAGACGTCCTGGCCTACACATCATATTCCACAGACTTAAAAAAACATCTTTGTTTGGTACAGATCCCTGCAAAAAAATCACACCATAATCATTTTAATATGTTTTTCAATGAAAGAATAATGATGTAAAAATTATCATTCCCTCTAATATAGCAAATCATATTGCAATTGCAATATAAAAATAATTGCAATTAGATATTTTTTTCAAAATCGGGCCTCTGAACGAGGCCCATGGCTGCAGGTCCGGACACCAGAGGGTTGCCTTCAAGCGAGTCTCCTCCCAGGAGTCCCAGCTGACTTTGCTCTTTCATGAACACACCGTTCTATAAAAGACTCTGAATTACACTTGCAGCCTTTGCACACAAAGTCTGTCTTTTTCGTATGCATTTTTTTAATTAGTCATCCGATTACCAAATGATTTGTAAACCTTTAAGAAGTTGTTTATAAAACATCTATAAACATTACATCGATATATGGACCAGAAAGCAATCATTAATCATTGACAAACTATTAACCATCTATTGAAATAATGTTCATAGATGCTTTATAAAGTATTTATTAACCATTTAATAAGGTCTTAGAACCATCAGTTGCAACTTTATAATAGTCATCCAAATAATGTTTATAGATGTTTTACAAACAATTTATTAATCATTAACAAATACACATAATAATATAATTATATAAAATGTTATGTGTGCAACAATTATCTGTTAAAATAATATAAACTATAGCATTAGCATAGCAATAATTAGTATAACATTATTAATTATAATTTCATGATTTGTTAACAGAAAAACTTAATTATCAATTAACCCTTTATTATTGATGGTTATTATTTAGTGTTACTGCAAGAAGTTATCGTTTAGCTACCTAGAGCACAATCACTTCCTACATCCTTTGTTTTGCAACCATCCCTGAATCCAAGCTGTTCTGCGATCACCTGCCACAGTCCATCTTTAAATTTGCATCTCTGTATTATTTGATTTGTCGTTAAGTGCTTTGTGCAGGGAGACGAATGAACGAAGTGAATCAGCTTATCAGATGGCATTTTGGATAATGACGGTTGCACTTATGATGGCTCCGAGTGGTCAAACAACTCTGAAGGATGCGGCAAAAAAACGCAGAAAATCTGTTGCGAAAACTTTAATGACAAACGAAAGTTTCGGAGTGGATGTGTGACCGACACAACAAGAGGTCGAATTTGCTTTTAGACGTGCAAAAATGTTGTACAAAAAATACAGACTTTAGTACAAAGGCCTTTAGTGTAGCTGCTCACCTGAGACTGACCTGACAGAGCCATTACACCTGGCAACATAGCACACAGGGTCACGCAACAACAAGAAGCTGAGAATGGTCGTTAAATCTTCCAGTTTCTCACAGCCTCTGGAGATGGTACGCCGTGATCCCAGTCAGAGGTACAGAAGTATAGTGCAGTTATGTGTTGCTGCAAAATTAATATGCTTTCCAGTCAAGTCAAAAGTCAGTCTCACATATGCTTTACTGATTACATTTCAAATTTAAAACAGTAAGGAGGTACAGTCATTTTATTGGATGGTGATAAAGCCAGAGAACATCACACACAGCCTGAATGAGAGCGTTGTTTGCTACAGTACTCTATGTATCGCACAGCTTATAAGAAAACATATGACCTCTAGGTGAGAGCTGCAGGGTGTGCAGAAGATGTGCTGCGTTTTGAAAATGAATGAGTGTGCGAAAAACAGAAAAAAAACAAGGACAGTATGTGGCATGTACCGTACAGGAGAATATGTTTTCTCATGAGACATATGGCGGCACCAGCTGGAGTTGTGATATTGTCGCTGTGATAAGTGGCTTTATTCTCAGCTCACTTCCTTTTGTTTCTCACTTTTATTGGATTGCTCCCTTGCTTCCTCTTCACCCCATGTTTATTTCTGCCATTTCTCTTTATTGCTGCCTGGAAATTTCCCTCCTCTTATGTTGTGTACGTACTCGCGCCGACGCACACGGGCATGAACAGTAACTAAATTCAAAACAAGAGGAATTCATAGATCATTCGAATCAAATTCATTTCTTTCTGTGTTATAAAGGTCACAGCAGTAATCAAAAATAAATGGATTTTTATTAAGTTTCATAAAATGTTTACATTTCAAACAACAGAGCATCCCTGTTTATCTGCATGTGTGTGTTTTCCAATCCTGACTCTATGACACACCAATGTGTATGAAGCATGAGAGGAGAAATATGTATACGGAATAAACCACTGTGATAAAAAAAACAAAACTGGTTTTCTGTGATAAGGCTGAAAGCTGAATAAAGCTAAAATAAGCTGAAAAACAAAAGGTTAAAAGAATGAGAACTAACACGTCTGAATCAATTCAAACGCAGCCCACGTAATCTAACCCTAAACTAACATTACGTTCTTAAACTAGAGTGTTTTCGTTCATTCGCTGAGCCTTCACTGCCTCACACGAGTGACAAGCTGACATGTGGTTTATTGTTGCAGTAAAGTTACTGTAAAGCATTTGCATTTTTAAAAAGGCGTTTAAATCTGAAATATTGCCAAATAGGCTCAAATCCTTTGCCATCGTCTGTCAACTCTCTTGCGTCCCCGTTACAAGTGAGTGAAATCTGACTCCTGCTACTCTGTGCTGAGACTCCGTACGCAGTAGACACTTTCACTTTATAATCGTAGCGTCCATTGTCCAACTATGTATAGATAAAAAAAAAAAAAAAAAAAGTTTTTAAATTTGATGAACATGGGCGCTGATAACGCAAAACCGAACTAAATGGGCTTATTTCTATTTTTAAAAAATCTAAATGAGGGTGGGGCGGTGGGCAAGTAATGTAATCTGTGTATGCCTGGACACAGTGTAACACCGGTAACACCGCAAGCCGAGCTATTACAGATCTAATCTTGACTTTTTTCAAACCATAGTCCATATTTTGAATATGGTGAGAGGCAAGGTTGATTTTTATCTCTCTATTTTCATCTAATATTAGACTAACAGAAAATTTGAGTTTAGACTTCAATTAGATCTTTAATTCAAGCACATACCGGTAATCATGAAGTAAAATAATTAACAACAACAAAAATCATATGTATGGCATGACTAAATTAGATTCTGATGAAACCTAATTGCAAATTTTGATACATCCCGAAACGCGAATGAAAAAAAAAAAAAATAGAATCCACAGATCTTGTATTCAATCTGGATTGACTTGGACGAGTTGTAACCACAGAACATCGGTGTGAAACCTTTTTACAAGAGGTCCCAAGAGAGAGGACTCAGAAGGCAGAATAAAGAGAGTCAAGAAAGACTCCGCCTCGGTAAAGACCACGCAAAATGCATCTACTGCAGATCCAGAGAACCACATAAACGTTTCTCCACACGGTGTGTATTTAACTTGGTGGGAAGCGTACTTCAAACCCCCACTGTGACAAAAAAAAACTCCAAATCCAACTATCAGAGGCTTTAGTGTGTCATTTTCATGACAACTTTGTCCTGTTAAAGAAAAATGTATCTCTCACAGTTTCATTGATGAAATATTCAGCGTACAAATAGGGATACCAGGTTGCTTTCTTAGTCTTTTTGAATACAAGATTGAAGTATTCCATCAAACAAGGTGTTCCTCCTCCACAACACGGCGCCGACTACAAATGTCAGAGCTGTTGAGAGAACACTCGGTGAATATCGAATGAGATGGAGAAAAAAAAAAAAAGGCAAGAAAGAGAGTGAAAACCACAGGAAATTAAAACCAAACTAATCCTTCTTAAATCTATTACACCCCTGTGACTGAGTGGGTGTCGAGTAACTTCAGATGGTGGTTTGTCGGCTGAAGAGGTCGAGGGTCACGGCCGAGAGGAATGCCGGGATGCTCTTCTGGTGATGCAGGTGAAGGGCCACCATCTCCCCCAGTGTTTTGGAGAACTCGGTCTCCATGAGCTGCATGCTTCCATTGGAGCCCTGCAAACACAAACACACAGTCAGCGAATGACAACACACTATAGACGGCTTTCTGGTATGTAATGGAAAATTACATTGTATGTAATGATGTCTCTTTATGCAACAGTGGAAAGTTACTGTCTGTGTGCTCTTCGTCTCATGTAGTGGGAAAGTACTGAGTGTTGACTTTTACTGGGACACTGTCTGAGTAAAACAACTCCTTATCTGTGCAAAACAACTCCTTTTCTCACAGTCCCTGTTGTAGATTTCTATATAGTCACATTGTAATAATCTCCTGGGGTGCACTCTTCTGCAGACTTTGTGCAACTCTGTATAACCAGTGCCTCTTCTTGCAAGAATAAAATACAACAAAGACATTTCATCTGTTTGGGATCTTGATTTCAACGTTCATTAGGACTCATCTTGGAATACTGAAAGAATTTCCATTACAATTTGGCGTTGTCGGCAGGATCCCGTGGAAGATTGTCCTGAGACGACGGGAGATCGGTGACTGATCATCCAGGAGAAACCTCCTGCCTGTACCTTTACAAGTTTAGAGACGACAGGACCGATCCCCAGCGACTCTGGACCGTCTCTACTGGGATCCAAAGGACCTGATTCAGTCCAACAAATCAACTATTAACCGGGTGAGACATTTCATCTGTTTGGGATCTTGATTTCAACGTTCATTAGGACTCATCTTGGAATACTGAAAGAATTTCCATTACAATTATACAAACATTACTGCGTGCGTGCGCATTCAGGGGGGCAAAAACGCGTTGGCAGCCATTGTAATTAAAGTAGATTTTGCATTGTTTGTTTGGAGACTTGGATTTTGATCTTGTTATTAGTACAACCAGCCACACTGCAGCTCTTTGTATGTCGGGCAGGTGAACATCAACATTAGACCCCTGACGGCTCTCTATTTAATAGAATGTTGCTGGCTACTATCTAACATTAGCGGTTAGTCCTCAGTCAGAAACACAACGCCAAAAGTCAATACAGTATTGCTGATATGTATGATTTAAACATTAGACTACCAGAAGTCTTCCGTTCAAAATGTGATGTTACGGCATACCGGAGTGAGCTTCCCACCCGCCGTAGTCGCGTAACGTTAAAACAATGTAGAGACGTAACAAAGTCTTTCATCACTTTTAAGTTTTAAGGCATAGTCGCTAAATATATATAAACATTTCTTTAGAGTGTTGGTCGATCACCTTGTTGTTGATCCGTTCATTTTTATTGATCTGTGGAGCATGACAGCTCGCCATGACCAGCTGCTGCTTTATCTAGCGCTGGGTGACTAGAATGCTTTTGCCCATCAGGCCTGGATCCATAATCTCCTTCAGTTTTTAAGATACGTGATCCCTTCGGAATATTAAACATTTTCACACAACAACTCCTTGTCATCTCGGTTTTGGAGCTCGGCTCCGCTAGAAATGCCGTGCTTTGCTCTGCCTCCTAGCTGCGCGCGCATCTCTGTGATGACATTGAACAGAAACCCTGTTTGTATCAAACTATAAGACCTGGGTTTCCCCACTATATCCATCTCCAGAGAAAAACTTTCAAAGTGAAGCAAGATCACTAAAAGTTGTTATTGTCTACAGGGGATTGTCAAGTGTGTGTGTGTGTGTGTGTGTGTGTGTGTATGTCGTACGCATTCACAGCAGGGTGAAGGTGTCTAAGTCTGTGTGGATTAATTAAAAGGAATGAGGAGCAGCTCGGGGCGATGGAGTGAAGGAGAAAGGGATGAGAGAGAGAAACGAGGGATGAAGTAATTAAAGCATCGCAGGGATGGAGGAAGGTAGCGAGGAGCAGAGTCCCATGACATGCAGGGAAGATATTGAGACGTCGGAGAAATGTCCTGAGTCAATGTGTGTAAGAGACACAGATCTTTATTTGACAAGTATCATGAGAAGGCTCATAAAACAGATGGCGATGGGGAAATACTCGGAAAAAGAAATTAAATAAGGAACTTAGGAGGTTTCGCAGATTAAATACGGCATTACATTATTTCCCACATGGACACTTTTTTTTTTTACTCAAAGTCCAACTAAATGTTCACAGTGTGATTTGGAGCTAAATAACTTTCCAAAAAATTATGATTTAAAAAAAATAATCCTACTTGAGCTCATCATTATTATGTGAAAATTGAACAGACTTTACCAATAAGACCTTGGAAAGTAGTGCTGATGCAAAAAAAATAAAAAGTAAATCCTACTTGATAAACCAATTAGTGTGCTTCCTCACACACAACAGGCTGAGGTGAACTCAGCTGTTCACTTTTGTGTGAACAGCGACAAATCTCTACGGGGTGAGAGGAGAGGATAACTGAACTAATGACATTTGCTAGCTGACTGCACAATGCTAAACCGAGGCTAAATGCTGTACGCAGAGTGCTGGAGGGAACACAGATAGAATGACGCGTGCTGTTCTTTAACCAAATGTACATAAATGCACCAACATTAGTTTATAGTCAAAGCTGAATACACGCTAGCAAGCTGTTGATGGATTTTTGTTTTCATCTTCATTTCAAAAGACGTAATCTGGTTCGTCTGGTTGGTAGAAATTCCATTAAATAACAGCTTAGTTGGTTCATTCTGCTTTAGTGGCGTCTTCTCACAGAGTAATTTAACACTAGATCCACTTTTTTTTTAAGTTAGAAAATCATACGTACAGTCAGTTTATCATACCATCCATTCAGTACGGTTCCAGTCTATAGGGTTTATTGCAACAGCGGTTTCTTTCTATGCCTTTTTTTATACAGAAAATCAAGTATGTATGCCTTTTATCCCAAAGTATAAGGCAACATCCAGAGAGCAACCTCTGGTTCTCAAAAGTGAAGCCAATGGGGAAGTACCTTAAACTTGCATTTCTTTGTAACTCCTCTGGTTGCAAAAAGATGTCAGATT
The DNA here is from genome assembly GCF_015220745.1 of Sebastes umbrosus. Taxonomy (NCBI): domain Eukaryota; kingdom Metazoa; phylum Chordata; class Actinopteri; order Perciformes; family Sebastidae; genus Sebastes; species Sebastes umbrosus. The sequence goes on from NC_051271.1 coordinate 18,012,895, forward strand.
GTATAGAAGTCTATGAGAAAATCAACAATCAAATAGACGATTAAGCAGGGTATGCTTTAGGGCGTGGCTACCTTGTGATTGACAGGTCGCTACCACTGCGTCCGGTCTGGGAGTTGTCCGTGTTTTCATCTTATAACTTTAACCCTTTCACACTGTGTTTTCAGTTCATAAAAATTAATTATAACATTTTCGTCGTCTAAAAATTTCTCATTCAACGTTCGGTTGTACTCAGCTCCACCCTCTCGTGTCACTTCTGGTTGCAAAATAACAAGATAGCGTCGGCCAAAATGCCGGACTCGAGGCTTCAAAACGGCAGTCCACAAACCAATGGGTGACGTCACGCTGACTACGTCCTAGGGCTGCACAATTAATCGAATATTAATCATGATTTTGGCTTCCCACAATTAAATGTGCATGCGATATTAACTTCTAAAATGTGTGCTATACTCAAAGAAAACTCTGCTGCATATCAAATCAAGTGCTTCCTAAACTAACAGCCAGCCACCTGGGGGGTGATCAAGATGTTTGGGCTTTCACTTTTGGGGAGCTGTCACGCCGCTGCGCTCGCACCCTACAGCAGCAGCCTGTGAAAAACTGAATGCAAAAATGCACTGAATTCAGGTGAAGATAAAAAATTATTTTAAGTCTTATTGCAAAGATTTGTATTAGCGGGAATGTAGCACAACATGGAAGTGAAAGCAGTGCTCTGTTTATGTGAAATGAAATGTGAAAGTGCAGTAAAAATATTTTGTACCTAAAATCAATTTTTATATGTTATATTATTATAATTCGGATAAATAATCGTTGACTCAATATTGATCAAAATAATCGTATTTTGACCATAATTGTGCTGCCCTACTATGTCCACTTCTTATATACAGACTATGGCAACATCACATTCACTCTGAGGAGGGCAATGCCACCACTATCAAGACTTTTGCACCAACTTTTGCATATGTGAAGGAGGTGTGTTCAAGCTAATATAGAGGTATAAGTGGCTCTTTAATAACATTATTTTGTTTCATACTTGCTAGCGAGTTGTATGGTATGACCCTAGTGGCATTAACTCTTCTTCTTATTCAGTATTTTATTGACAACGGGTCCTTTTTGATAGCACACAGTCAAGAGGCTGGAGAGAGGAAATTAGGGAGAGACAGAGGATGACACGCAACGAAGGTCTCCAGCCGGATTCGTTGCGGTTATGTGGTAAGCACCTTACATTACTAGGCCACCGTGACACACAACCATACTGGTATCTTCAAGATTAAATGTGTTCTCCTGTCTTTAATTGGGCCATTATCAAAAAGTTATGAAAAATTAAAAGAATCTTTCATTTCAAAAGAACTTGCTTCCTCTGAGTTAGATGTATGAACAGATGGTGAGGTGGTAAAAAAAAAAAAAAATCTTCTATTAAGTTTTTGCAAATTAAATGTTTTTCCAGGTCCCATTACTCAAAGCATCTCCAATAATCAGCTTCATACGTTTTTTGAGTATGACTACTGTGACTTTGTAACAATAGTGATTGTCATGCCAGGGACGTTTCACATTTTTAAAAGAAAGTTTCTCTTACCCTACCACAATAGCATCTACATTCAGCCGGTTATCCATCTGCTATTTTTGGAACTGCTTCTTTAAAAAAGGAGCTTTGACAGAAGTCCCATAATTCAAAGCATCTGCAACAGTCTGCATCATAAGAGTATAGGACTACTGTGACTTTTGTTGACTGATATACAGTAAATACGCAGATCTGATCCGATCTCACGAAGTTACCTTGTGATGATGTGTGTATCCAGAGAGTTTTACATTGCAGAGTAAAGTCTATAACAATAGTGAGGATGTTTCTCCTCCTCTACCATAATAGCAATGTATCTCAATAACATTTTGCAAAATGGACCGAGTTCAACAAACAAAACACATTCAACACTGAGAAGCGTCTCACGCAGACACATTACACTGACTTATACAGACGTAGGCAAAGTTGTTGGTAACGTTCCGTTAAAGAGAGAAAAACCCACAATGGTCACTGAAATAACTTGAAACTGACAAAAGTAATAATAAATAAAAATTTACTGAAAATGAACTAATGAAAATCAGATATTGTTTTTGAATTGTGGTTCAACAGAATCATTTAAAAAAACAAACTAATGAAACTGGCCAGGACAAAAATGATGGTACCCCTAGAAAAGATGTAAAATAATGTGACCATAGAGACATATTAAACTAAGGTGTGTCCTGTAATTAGCATCACAGGTATCTTCAAACTTGTAATCAGTCAGTCTGCCTATTTAAAGGGTGAAAAGTAGTCACTGTGCTGTTTGGCATCATGGTGTGTACCACACTGAACATGGACCACAGAAAGCTAAGGAGAGAGTTGTCTCAGGAGATCAGAAAGAACATTATAGACCTTCATGTTAAAGGTAAAGGCTATAAGACCATCTCCAAGCAGCTTGACGTTCCTGTGACTACAGCTGCACATATTATTCAGAAGTTTAAGGTCCATGGGACTGTAGCCAACCTCCCTGGACGTGGCCGCAAGAGGAAAATTGATGACATATTGAAGAGACGGATAATACGAATGGTAACCAAAGAGCCCAGAACAACTTCCAAAGAGATTAGAGGTGAACTCCAAGGTCAAGGTACATCAGTGTCCGATCGCACCATCCGTCGCTGTTTGAGCCAAAGTGGACTTAATGGAAGACGACCCAGGAGGACACCAAATCATAAAAAAGCGAGACTGGAATTTTCCAAAATGCATATTGACAAGCCACAAAGCTTCTGGGAGAATGTCCTTTGGACAGATGAGACAAAACTGGAGCTTTTTGGCAAGTCACATCAGCTCTATGTTCACAGACGCAAAAATGAAGCATCCAAAGAAAAGAACACTGTACCTAATGTGAAACATGGAGGAGGCTCGGTTATGTTATGGGGCTGCTTTGTTGCATCTGGCACAGGGTGTCTTGAATCTGTGCCGGGTACAATGAAATCTCAAGACTATCAAGGCATTCTGGAGCGAAATGTGCTGCCCAGTGTCAGAAAGCTTGGTCTCAGTTGCAGGTCATGGGTCCTCAAACAGGATAATGACCCAAAACACAGCTAAAAACACCCAAGAATGGCTAAGAACAAAACATTGGACTATTCTGAAGTGGCCTTCTATGAGCCCTGATCTAAATCATATTGAACATCTGTGGAAGGAGCTGAAACATGCAGTCTGGAGAAGGCACCCTTCAAACCTGAGACAGCTGGAGCAGTTTGCTCACGAGGAGTGGGCCAACATACCTGTCAACAGGTGCAGAAGTCTCATTGAGAGTTACAGAAATCGCTTGATTGCAGTGATTGCCTCAAAAGGTTGTGCAACAAAATATTAAGTTAATGTTACCATCATTTTTGTCTAGGCCAGTTTCATTAGTTTGTTTTTTTAAATGATTCTGCTGAACCATAATTCAAAAACAATATCTGATTTTCATTAGTTAATTTTCAGTGCATTTTTATTTATTATTACTTTTGTCAGTTTCAAGTTATTTCAGTGACCATTGTGGGTTTTTCTCTCTTTAACGGAACGTTACCAACAACTTTGCCTACGTCTGTAAAACGGCCACAGAAACCCTCACAGCAACATGCTTCTGGTCACCTCTTGAAACACAACTCCTTAGATGTGGTGGTGATTTCATTCTAAATCAATCTTTACTACACTGGCCTGGCCACTGCAGCGAGGCAAACCAAAGGTTTTTCTAATCCCACCAGCTTCCTCATGACTACTTTCCATCGCTCTAAGTGCCTCACTCGGTGGCTTTATTTCCCTGACAGTCCCTGGTGTTTTCTTTCTGAAAGCTATGCCATATCCTCAGGCTGCTGCTCTCATCACAGGCGCTCACACAAACACGTGTGTGCACACGGCTCTACAACCTGCTGGGGCTCTAGCAACATGGGACACATACATCAAAGGAAAACACTGCGACCAGTTACCATGGAGATCGCAATGTCTGAAACACCTTCTGCCGAAGTTTGTCCTCAGAGCAGACGTTGTGTGTGTGTGTGTGTGTGTGTGTGTGTGTGGGTGGGTGAGACACAGTGGACAAGTTGATGGAGGCCTATGGGAGCTGAGGACGGTGAGGACTCCCACAGTTAGTCGGAAAAACTAAGATAACAGCCTCATTCTCTTGAGAAACACTAGTGCCCCCATATAACATTTAGATTTCAAGTGGCCAAAGCATGCACGCCCGCACGCCCGCCCGCCCGCACGCACGCACGCACGCACGCACGCAAAGGAACAGTGAGGAACGTTTAGGGGGATCTATTGGCAGAAATGGAATATATTATTAATAAGCATGTTTTCTTAGTACGCCGGCCGCCATGTTTCTACAGTAGCCCGGAACGGACAAACCAAACACTGGCTCTAGATAGGGACATTCATATTTTCGCATCGGCAATCGTAGTTCTCCTACACATGGGAGAAGTTTCAGTTGGTTGCAATCTGCAATCTCACCGCTAGATGCCACCAAATCCTACACACTGCACCTTTAAGATTCAAATAAGGAGTCAGAGCTTTCGAAACAAGTCATTTTAGTTCATGACTGAGGCTTTGGATATATGAAACTACACCTGCAGGGTTGCCTGCAGTGGTGCATTGAGCTGAATGCTAATGTCAGCATGCTAACATTGACAATGCCATGCTACTATTGCAGTAACCGTGACACGAACTACACTAACTATTTGCTAATTAGCACTCAACACAAAGTATAGCTGCAGCTGATGGGAAAGTTAGTTACATTTTGGGTTGGTAATGCTGAAAAACAAGCAGGAGTACACTAGATTTTAAAAATGATGTAACTAAAAATCCGAGCCCAGTGTTGCCAACTCTTTTCCAATGAAAGTAGCTAGCAGCTCCACAAGTCCCTAAACCTGTAGTCTGCAACACTGACAGTCCGTTGCTTCAGGCCTCCCTCCAAAGCCACTCCCCCAAAATGATCATTATGTGTAGCAGGCAGGTAGGCAGGTAGCTTATTATTAAAGTCCTACAACAGCCACAGAAACCAGATTTGTTTCTTTTTTTTCGTCAGAGCATTTGATTTATTGATTGCCGTTGGGATGTAATGAGAATTTCGACCATTATAATAAAAATGTACTTGAATAACACTACCAATCCCAACTTTAAGTATTTGGTCATAAACCAAAGTATTGGTCACATCGAAATTTTGACCTTATGGTGGCCATAGAGGAACATTTATTAGGATTTATCCTATAAGAAACATTGATATTTGTACCAAATGTCATCCATCCATCCATCCATCCATCCATCCAGCCATCCAGCCATCCATCCATCCATCCATCCATCCACTGTAATAGTTGAGGCCTTTCAGTCTGGAACATCATATTCTACAGACTTAAGAAAACACTTATGTTTGGTACAGATCTATGCAAAAATCACACCACAATCATTTTAATATGTTTTTCAATGAAAATAAGAACAATGATAAATGGTAAAATGGTAAAATTATAAGCCCCTCGAAAATTGCAAATCATATCGCAATAGCAATATCAGTCAAAATAATTGCAATTAGATATTTTTTTCTAAATCGTTCAGCCCTGCTGAACACTGGTAATCAGAGCTCACAAGACATTTCCACTGAGACTAGTCTTCCTCATGTGACAGGGAGTGAGAGCAGTATACAGTCTACCAGAAGAAACAAGGACAGCACAACAACTTAATCATTTGGTGACACTTGATGTGCAAAGCCTTCACACTAACATCCCACACGGTGAAGGTTTTGACTCAGCCTCATCATGTTTTCCAACCGCCGTCCATCTTTCGTACAACGCCAGCAGACACTGAGTGCATTTCTGGCTCTTCTTAACAATTTATTCTTTCACATGTGTAATTTTCTTCAGTCTAGAGACACTGCAATCAGCAGTAAAGTGGTACCAAATTACACGTTTCTACACGTCTATTTGAAAATAATAATACAGATGTGAATGTTACAAAGATTGCTTTGGACAACGTGTATATTTCACTGTATTTACTATATGTGTTTTTCCCTTCTAAGGTTGATGTACATTGATATTATACAGTCAAGGTAAGCTACAGTCCAGCTCTCAAGTACTCATATAATGTATCAGAAAAAAAAAAGTTTCTAGTGAGAAGAAAAATATCTGAACACTGGAAACAGAGCAGGAATTTCACCGGTGGCCACGGCGGTTGTGGCCCTGATGCCCTTCTGAGAAAACATATGCCCATCGGCCACAGTGGCCTTGACGCCCCGACCGATTTCGCCGTTTTCTCCTCTGCCTCTTTCCTGTCAATACATTTTTTAGACACCAGTGTCTTTTGTCGAGATTCTGAATTCTTATTGGGCAACATGAAGTGAAACGCTGCGCACATAACCAGTGGTGGGTTTGATTTCAAGCCTGGTATGAACCGCTGGAAAACCGGGTTGTTTATGGCGATAGCTTGACACCGAGCACATCTGGAGCTGGACACTGTAAACAATGAATGCAATTCCACCAGACGTGCCGCAGCGTGTTTCAGAAGCGGCCCAGAAGTGGCTCTCTGCTCCGCTAAAAATATGCACCTAGTTTATTTTTGGCGAAGCCGCGGCGCGTCGTACCGCGTCTCCTTCACTGGTTGAGGGAATGCACCTAAAATCACCCCTTTGTAGTCTTTCAAGCAGTAGAAAAAATGCGAGCGTCCTACTAACAGGCACTGTATGTGAAATATAGATACAAAAAAAATGATGAGGATGAATGTATTTTTAACAACTAAAACCCAGCCATGGATAATTCATGTCGTTCATAACAGGACTTTTAAAGGGACTGTTTGTAACTTTTTAAGCGTATAAATGTAGCGGGTCGCCACACATGCGCGCTCGCATGTGCACGTTCACGTGTGGCCGCTGCCTCTCCTCCTGCCTTCACTCAGACAGCGCGCACATCCTCGCTCAGCTCGCTGCACCTCTAGACGTGAACGCGCGCTCGCTCCACACTGCAGAAGAGTTAGTAGCTCTGAGAATATCTAGTGAATGTACAGTGGACGTTTGTGAAGAAATAAATGCTGCAGCTCCTCCAGACCAACAGAGGTTTCCCGTGTCTTGTGAAGTGACGGAGCTCATCAGCGAGTAACGTTATCGTCTCGTTACCTACAGGGTGCCGGTGTCTCCCTGCTCTCTCCGGCTGCGGGCGGAGAGAGCAGGGAGACACGCTGCAGAGCCCCGCTGCATCAGCCTGCGGAGAGGCAGGAAAAGCCAACACTAGGATCAGATCTAAATCATGTTCATGGAGAGACCTTCGTCTGGTCAGCTAACATTACTGCCAAGCAGGTGAAATATAGAGTGATATTGTGGTTTTAGCTGACGTGTGTCGCCTCACTGTTTTGAGCGATGCTCGTTCAGGTATATTTAGAGCGAGCAAGCGCGAGCTCGACGCTGACTTTCGTTGATTTCACGGCCACAGGTGTCGCTGTTAAGAAGCATTTCTGAAAGTTACAAATAGTCCCTTTAACTGTATTAATTGTCTGTATGCTACAGCACAAAAAAGGTAGGAAATAACAATACAATACAAACAACTTACAAATATTGGTCATTCATAAAGAGCAACAAATTATTTTGTGAAATAAATTTTATTTATTTTTAATGAGTTATATTATGTGTTAAAAAATTAAATCATCCTTAACCCCTAAGTTGAATTCATTGGACATAAAATCATCGTTTTATTTGATGGCCTTGCCGTCCTGCCACTTGGCCTTTGTGCACTCAAATAATTGACAGCACCAAAGGCCAAGAGGCCTTGCCCCTAACATGATGAACTTCCAGGCCTGTCCAGAAAGAACCTATTCGTAGAGGAAAATCATTGGCTATCTGAAAGATTCTACCTTAACACTCCGATATACAGCACGTAAATAATCTGATCTCACAAAGTTACCCGGTGATGAAGTGTGTAATACTGTTGCGTCTCAACCTGCTGCATCCAGATAGTTTTACATTGCAGAGTAAAGTCTATAATAATAGTGATTGTCATGATTGACGTTTCACATTGTTAATAGAATGTTTCTCCTACTTTACCATAATAACATCATCTACATTCAGCCAGGTATCCATGGAAAGAAAATACAGTTACACCACATAGTGTATCACGGGTAAATTTGCTGTGTTTCTGTGTCTGAGTGTAAAAAATAATAATGTTTTACTTTGTTTTTGAGTAATCAATGTACACCCTACACAAACTAGTGGTATTAAAAGCTGAAGAGAAGAGAGATAACATTAACATACAGTAACAGTGTTTGTCATGAGGGCAAAAGAACAGGTTGAAAAAAAAAAAGAAATTATTCTTGAACTGATTGACAGTTGCTACACAAATATAAGTGCATAATTCGATTTAATGAATAAATTAATGAAATTAGCATGCTTGTTCTGGTAATGTTTCACAGAGGGCTCATACCTGGCTGTCTAAATGGCAGTCATTTTAGCTGTACTTATATTGGCTAATCTGCCTAATGAAGTACTCGGCACTAACGTTGTGATTCTGTTCACGTACGGTGAAACATCTTGCACTGGAGTACAGATGGAGTGGTTGAGTCATTTCTGCTCGTAACCACCATTAAGGCCAGATTTACGTAACCTATTAATTAACTTTTTGATTAAAATTAAACATCAAGTATTATATGAGGGCTAAGAATTGCAGTCACATGTATATAAAAAAGCCTTTTCTGATGGTTAAAAGAGATGAAGGTTTCAAACAAATGTCACCCAGAGGGCCACACGTTCAGTAACACTTTACTCTCCCGTATCTCTTTCTTTATTGACGGAAAAAAATTCAAACCAAGTTAATAAAATGTCAGGAGAGTCTTTTTTTCAAATCAGCCTTATTCAAATATTGACCTTATCAATGCTTATTTGCATATTCACGCTTCTTTAAAAGGTGTTCTGAACAATATCTGACCTTTATGAAAACAACAAGGTTCTGTTTATATTTGAAAACAACTGGATTTCCCTCATTCAGCGGAGCGAGTGAGATGCAAGGTGAGGTTGTGATAATAACCAGCACCACAGTCTCCTCTCCTACAGGGTGACACCTGCCTCATCCAGACATAAAAACAGACAGAGATGGAAGAAAACTTGTATTTGTTTCCACAGGATCAGGGGTAAGAATCTAAGAAGGACAGAGCTCAACAATGGAGAGAAAGAGTGTTACCCCATTCATCCCCTCTTTTCATTTGTCTATCCAATTAAAGGAAATCGATACTTTCTGGCTTGAGATGCAGGGCGGGGCTTTATAGTGACCTCATCCAACCAAGGAGCTGCATGCTGCCTGAATGACAATCATGCTCCTCTCCCAAAGTAGATAGTGTCAGAGTAAAGGTGCACACCCACGCCCTCCCATAGTTACCCTGAAACACATGAAAGACAAACAAACGACTGAGGCCTCGTTCTTCCTGCCAACGCAAAGATAAGAGGCAAGGCTACATGTTGCTATCTTCAAGACCTTGAAATTGTATTTGTTCTTAATTTTACGTAAAGCTGGGGTAGTCAGTTTATTTTTGTCATCACAGGGCAAAAACTCCATGATAACCATTCAGTAAATTGTAATTCAAGTGATCTAAGAGAAAAACTAGACTTCTGCACCTCCTCATGGCTCTGTTTTCAGGCTCTAGATAATCTAGCCTGTGACGGGAGACTTTGGCCAATCACAGGTCATTTCAGAGAAAGGGCGTTCCTATTGGCTGTTCTAGAAAAACAGATGCACGTGCACGTCCCTTCAGACGGTGAAAACCTGATTCCACAGTGGAATAACCTGCAGGAGAAGTTGCTATTCCAGCACTGGCAACAGCTGCCTACACTTCAAAGCGACCCAAAGAAGGACGACAGATTTATCAAAAAGAGACCGACAATATCGGCGAAGTGTTGGAGAGAAAATGTTGCTAACAGTTTAGCCGTCTGCTAGCCTCACGGCTACGATGAAAAGTTATTCCTCATTTTTATGTGTTTGCCTACAAATGTCCAGCAACATGTGACGCATGTGTCAATTTCTGCTTGTTACATGCATATAGTCTTTCCAAAATAAACTTCCGTCTTCACAGGAAACAAGTTGGTTAGGTTTAAGCAACAAAACTACTTAGTTGGGTTTAGGAAAAGATCGTGGTTTGGCTTAAAATAGCTCTGGAAGTGGCGTAAATTACGTGTCAAATAAATCAACATCACACACACGATTACATGGTTTACATACATTGATTTCGTGGGATTCACGAATTACGGAATAGCTACGAACGGTGTATGAGAACGGCCTGAATTCTTTCAGCTCTACTTGGTATTTTGGTGAAAATTCAGGTTTTGAATAGACGTCACTTGGCTGACCATTCAGTGATTCTGTTAACAAGTGCAAACTAATTGCTCAATGGAAATGTGCAGCAATTACAGAATTATGATGAATAAACTCTTATAATTAAATGGATAACTGTGGTGATATTCTAAACTTTTCTTATTGTCAACAAATCTTGTGAAAGGTCCAAAACCAACGATGAGCTGATCTGACTAACAAGTATTTCCTGTGAATAGAAATCTGCTGCTGAAAATAGTCTTTCTTCAAAAATGAAATTACCCATGACCCGTTGTGACCCATTTTTACAAAGAATTATGTCTTCAGTAGTAACCGTTGGCCTTGAGGCTGACAGCCAAAGACAGGCTGGGAAGTCAGGAAAGTATTGAGGAATGGACGAACGCTTTGTTGGTGTTGGTCTTTTAATGGGATTTGTTAACAATGAGAAAAAATGTAGCAATGCCACCCTAAGAACTTTAGCTATTAGATGGATTTACAGAAGCATCAAAAGCCAAAAATGCAAACTTAATGGAACTGTAACAAAAAGATTCTCTGATTCAAGATATTTAAATGTGAATATTTTTGGGATTCTTTACTCCTCTATGACAGAAAACTGAATATCTTTGAGTTGTAGACAAAACAAGACATTTGAGGACGTCATCTTGGGCTTTGGGAAACACTAATCAACATTTTTCACCATTTTCTGATATTTCATAGACCAAACAACTCATCTATTATTCGAGAAAATAATCAACAGACTAATCAACAATGATAATAATCGTTAGTTGCAGCTCTAATCTGTAGTGTCTAATTTGAAAAGTACCACAACAAAGCACAGCGCCATTACACACAATCATCCACGTCATTTTTAATCATCACATCCTCACAAAGAACACCAGATTGATACCAAATAACCACACAGACTTCTGCACACATCCGACTGGCCGGTTAGTTCTCAAAAATTTAAACTCTCAATTTAATTTCTACCAATCCATTCGTCAATCTTTGCCACTCTGTCTCTCTCTCTCTTCCCCGTCTGCCGCCCGCTGCACATCCAAAACTCACAGGGTTGTCAGGGGCAACAGCCATGCATGTCATGGCCCTCTTTCCAATTTGTCTGAATAAAGTGGTGTTTCATTTTTAATTCTTAAAATACATTTTTCATTGTGGTATGATGTGATACGGCTGAATTGTGGTTGTAATTGTTTTAACTTAATTTTGTTTTAATTTATTTCATTTAATAGGGGTGAGTCAACCAAGAGTTTTTTGTCTCTCTCTCGGGATAGTCATAGGGGAAATGAACTGATGTCATCAGATTACCGGTAATGACTTTAATATTGCTTCTTTCACCTCTTTATTTGAAATTACATTATTGTATGTAAATGTAACCAAAGTTGATTAAATGCAACCTTATTAATCACATCAGTATAACAGACTGTACAAGCTTTCATTGTGCTAATTTGGATAATCTCACATCACCCATAGAAAACTCTTCAATCAATTCAACTTTAAAAGGAAAATCAGCTTTTGGAAGCATATTTTTTTTATTATATTGTTGCCTTGTGACTCTGTTCTGTCCCCCTGACAACAAATGTTTTTTTTTTACTTGGAAAAGCTGCATATTCATTTCCTTTTGATGAGCCATTTCTATTATGTGTAACTGTGACTGGCAAGACAAGTAATGTGACTGGCTGAACAGATAATGATTAATCACCACTCTCCTACAATTTATATTTTAACTCTCCCAGCTCTTTACGGCTTAAGACAGCTTCACAGTCCCTACAGACGTGACACACTACTTTGCAACTGTACTGTTAGAACAGAGGCCTCAGACTGTCGATCTGACAGATAGGTCTATATTGAGGTGGTGACATGCAGTTCACAGATCAGCTGACCCCTGTCTACGCTCTCCACCGCTAATGAGGGGACTTTTCTTCTCTCCTCCCTCTGCTGCATAGATTGTCTAAGTGATGCAGCAGAGATGCATTGAAATTCAAAAATATGTAATTCTCATTTACACTTTTGCCTCTTTTCAGATCCCACCTTCACCCACCTCTACTCCACCACACCACACACAACACTGCCCCACCACCAACAGCAGCATCAACAACAACAAACAATCCCACTGCATGTCATAGCTGCTGATTGGTGGGGTTGAAAAAACAGAAAGGAAATTAATTGAATAATCAGAAATATGCAGATGAATAGCTTTCAATTTAAATGCAGATTTTGGCATTTTTCTGCAGTCAGGAGGAGGATGTCAGAGAGAGAGAGAGAGAGAGAGAGAGAGAGTAGAGCTCCACCAAAAATAATTAAATCAGCAGCAATTCTATCCATATTTATATTCTAATCAGCTTTTTGTTTACTGTTTTTAAAGCGATGTTCATGTGTCTGAGCAGTAAATAACTAATGACTACATACATCTAACAGGAACCTATTTTTTTTGTGGCTTACTGAACGACTGATGAACCTGATTCTCACATCCATAAATACATAAAACATGGAATTAGTTATAGTTGTCAATATAACACACCTTACACCTTAACTCTTTTGGTTACTTTTAAATTCTCTTATCTCTGCCTTAACTTCAATTTCTGAGCATTTCCATAAAGATAGAGACATTTCAAAATGTGTGCATTTATAACTTAAAGGAGCAGTGTGTAGGATCTGGTGGCATCTAGTTGTGAGGTTTCAGATTGCAACCAACTTAAATTTCTCCTGTGTGCCAAAGATGTAGGAGAACTATGGTGGCTGACGCGAATACGTGAAAATGTGAATGTCCCTCTCTAGAGCCAGTGTTTAGTTTGTCCGATCTGGGCTACTGTAGAAACATGGCGGCTGGCTCCGTGAAGAGGAACCACTCCGTATGTAGATATAAACGGCTCATTCTAAGCTAACAAAAACAAAACGGTTCTTATTTTCAGGTGATTATATACAAAAATTATATAGGAAAACTTAATATTATATTCCATTCCTACCAAGAGATCTCCCTAAATGTTACACACTGTTCCTTTAATACTTGTTAACCATGGTGGTGACATAATAAATGAATACATTAATCAAAGACCTTCATATTTCATACTTCCGCTTATTGTACTTATGTGTTTGTATTACTGCATTTACTCAATACATTAAGATATTCACATTCTGGTTTTTTTCACACATGTGGGGGAACCCCCTGCCCACCATCACTCCACATTTGGGATCAATCACAGTTTTCATTATGAAATTAGCTCAAGTGTATCATCTCCCATTCGGCCTGGCTTTAATTTGTTCTTCTTTTATATGGGTTGTGTCACAATATCTGTTAATTTAACCACTTTTTGCAGTAAACTATTTTTATACAATAATCCATTTCATCTGTAGGAGACCTAAGAGAATATGAAAAACATAGCTGTGCTTTGTTCTACTTCTGGTAGGGGTATCTCAGGATTTTGGCTGCCTTCCCACTAGCCTATAAACTCCCAGAAATGCTATGAATAACTGTTAATTGCTTCCTTGTTGGTGTTAAACTGTATATTTATCATAGTATTTCCCCTTCCCCTTTTGGTTTTGAATCATTTTATCACAAAGAGGAAAACTCCAAATATGCAATACAGCTCTGCCCTGTATATCACCTTTGAAGTGTGATTGACAGGTCATTAATCAGCTAGTTAAAGTCGCGAAAATGACAGTGTGCTGACCTCTGTGTCGTATTAAACAAAGCTAGGACCATTGCAGAAGAAACAAACCCAATAGGCTGGACTTTTCACCATTAAAATTCTGAGCAACATATTCATCCTATTTCTATGCAGTGCAATTTTCAGCCAGAGCTCAATAGAAAACATGATATGCAGTATGCAATTCAGATAGGACTCCAAACAAAAACAAACCGGGCTGGTAAACAAGATTTAGTCATTGGAATTTGAGAAGCTCAGCAATAGGTGAGCTTTTCCTAAACAAACTGTGAATTTGCAGTAACACTATTTGTTAACATATTATGCAAGTTTTGGGCAGACGTGCTGCAGACTGTTGGAATCGCTAAGCTCATGCATGCATGTCTTTACCTCACATATACACACACACACACACACACACACACAGTGAAGAACTGTCTAGACTGTTCGGTCATTTATTCATGGATTTGGTGTACTGTATGTGACACATTAATCTGATATATCAGGCGTACTGCTACTTTGCAAACATCTTGTTTAAATGAGCAGTGTGTAGGATCTGGTGGTGTCTTGAGGTGAGGTTGCAGCTTGCAACCAACTGAAGCCTCTCCCATGTGCCAAACCTGTAGGAGAACTACGGTGGCTGACGCGTTGTAATAGTAGCGCATGTCATTTGGAGCAGAGCTAGTGCATAGAGTGAGTGTGTGTGTGTGTGTGTGTGTGTGTGTGTGTGTGTGTGTGCGTGGGAAGTGAATGGTGAAGCACGAGAGAGAGAGAGTGGTGGTGACGGCAGCGAGTAACGTTATCGACTCCGGCCCAAGCAGGAAAAGATTTGTCTGTTCTGGGCTAATGTAGAAACATGGCGGTACAACATGAAGAGGATCCGCTCCCTATGTAGATATAAACGGCTAGGTGAATTTGCATATAACACAAAAACAGCCCTATATTACCATCCTCATTTTTAGACTTCGTTGAGAAAATATGAAGAAACAGTTATTATTTTTGAACAGTTATTTGATGTTATGTGTTACTTCAGCTGCAGTACATCACATGTACAGTATACGTAGACTTAAAAAAACACAATCTTTAATCAAATTAAACTTAAATAGTCTTCTATAAACCCTGTCTGTGTGTCAAAGTGTTGTTTTTTGGGCAATGAGATTAGGTGGCTAATTACAAGTCTTGGTAGCAAACACAAATACTCAGAGGAAGCTCATAAGATAGGTGATGTTTTACTGTATTGTATCGTCTGTGCACAGAGAATATTTACAGCAGTGTCGCTACAAACATTGTCGCTACTATGATACAGATGTGCACCCTTTGCACTCCTCATATCTTTACTTACTATGCTTACTTACATGTACTGAGGGGAAAGTGAAGAAAAAACTTTAAAAAAGTACTCCATTAATTTAGCATTGCACGATGAACCGCTTAAAAAAATAAAATAAAAAAAGATCAAAAACATGCTGTAGCCGAACCAGAGATATCGTCTTTTATTCAATGCATTCTTCTTCATTCTTAAAAGCTAGTGCCTGACATTACCCACAATGGAACTGACCACCAACAGTTGGATCGGAGATTCGGGTATGTTATCCTAATAGCGGCTAATGTAGCCTCGAGGCGGTAGCCTCAAGCAGAGATGAGCAGCGAGCTACACAGGTTTGGTAAACAGTTCTTTCTGACTCCACACACCCGACTTTCAAATGTGTAGCCCTCAGTTATCAGACTTCACGCAGCTCCCTCTGGAGCCACAAAAGGCTTTATACACAAATGCAGTAGTACTCCTGTAAACACACTTTGATGTTCCCCTTTAGAAAATATCAATAACATCCATTCACTCTTCAGTACACGACCCAACCAAGACCATGAGATCATGTGCACGTGCAAGCCGATTTCGATACAGTCAAACCAAAAGCTGGCCCACACTAACAGATTCAATTCATGAACCACAAGACTGGCCACTAAAAAATAAAGGAAATCTCGCAAAATATCTCACACACAAGACACAACTTTGTACTGAAAATTCACAAAGGAAGGATGGATGAAGTCATGGAGACAAAACACTTGCGTTGTTGCCCCAAATTAACAAGCTGGTCCTCCATTTCTGAGTCCATCTTACTACTTTATGCTTCACATTTTCTCACGCATTAGCCATGGCGGTTGTTGTCCTTCCTTCTTCAGTCAGCTTGGATCTCAATTGGCTATTGTTATTCCCCACATGACTGTCCTCTGGGTTCCCCACACACAACAGAATCCCATTGTAAATATTGAACATGTTTAATATTTATGATTTGAAATCGGTGTGGCAAGGATGGACTTCCGAGCTGATCGGGAGATGTAAAAGAAACACTATTAACAAACATCACACAAAGAACATCTGGAAAGATAATCTTTAGAAACATAAAAAAAAAATCAGAGCTTTGCTGACGTTTGTCGGGAGGGGGGAATCAGGCCCCTTATCGTCTTGATTCTCGTGTAGTGTGTACCCAACATAACTCTAAATTGATTGACTTAACTGTGTTAAAGGATGAACTGATAAATAGTTATGAAGACCACATTAATGTGTGAACCACTGTGAGTATGTGACAGAGCTGTGGAGCTCTTCCTCCACTCAGGAATAGTCACAACCTCAGGTGGACTTATGTGTGGGTCTGTATCATGTTACCATGGAGACAGCAGACATATGTTCCGAACATCGACCAGAGGAGCCAAACAAGCACACGCACACACACACACACACACACATACATACACACCCGGAGGGCAAACAGGACAGGAAACTGTCAGGAGAAATCAGAGTCAACAGTCTCTTCTTTCTCTGGGATTTTAACTCCAAGATTTCTCTCTGAAGGTTTAAACACACAAAGTCAAATCCACGGAAAATATGGTTAATTTATTCACTCTTGTATTCCCATCAGCCTTTGTGTTTACTGTTTATTAGTGCTTTGCTCATGTTTATCTTCATAGCCATCAGCGATACATCAGTGAGTGTTTTGTTTCAGTCAGTGAGCAAAGTGAGATTCAGTCGCAGCAAGCCTCCTTTCTCTTCCCAAAATATTTAAAACACCCACTCATCTATCCTTTTTAGTTGTTTTTTTTGTATTGCTCTCAACTACACACACACACATGAAGAGATCATGCATGCAAAGACATTTTAGATGACTAAAAACAACGTTTGATAGGAATGCAAGACAAGATTGATCTTAATGTTATTTCAGTAATAATTAGGGCTGTGTATCAGTATTTGATAGAGGTCAAATATCATGTATGCATGAGACGATAAAAATAAATAAATAAATTAAAAAAACAGGTGTCGACCAAATACCAAGTAGTATAGAAACTTCTCCAGGCAAACCATACATGCATTCGATCCGTATTGTACACAGATCTAAAAAAATAAAAGACTATTTGTATGGTTTTGCCAGCAGTCGATCACCATAAGCGTTCTTCAATTTAATGTGACGTGTGATTATCCCACTACCGCAGCAGCTACAACACATACGGTCTGTGGTGCGGTGAAGTCGAGCTCAGTGTATTTGACAGAGTTGGCAGACCAGCGTGCCGTCATGCCACCATAATGTTTAAAAGTGTGGCTATACTACACGCCTATGGCATCTGATCAAAATAAATGCAGCAGTGGTGGCATTTTACGGCTTCAACTGAATGCCTCCATTCACATGATTGGTATCGATTATAGACTGCATATAAGAAGTGGACGTAGTCACCGTAACGGCACCAGTTGGTTTGTGGACTGCTGATTTGAAGCCTCGAGTGTGGCACTTTGAAGGTAACCATCTTGGTTTTTGTAGCAGAAGTGACATGAGAGGGTGGAGCTAAGTACAACCGAACACTGAATAAGACGTTTTTAGGGGACCAAAAAGGTTCAAATTAACTTTGATGAACTGAAAACACACTGTGAAAGGGTTAAAGTTTCAAGACAAAAGCACGGACAACGCCGTGGTAGCAACCTGTCAATCACAAGGTAGCCACGCACTAAAACATCCCCTGCTTTATGGTCTATTTGACTCTAAATGGGATCATTATTTACTAAATGAACATCATGCTGTATTGAAGAAGACTTGAAACTAATGATTGAGACCATAAACTCACATTTACAATGTTTACTGAGGTAATAAATCAAGTGAGAAGTAGGCTCATTTTCTCATAGACTTCTATACAATCAGACTTCTATTTGCAACCAGAGGAGTCGCCCCCTGCTGGCTGTTAGAAAGAATGCAAGTTTAAGGCACTTCAGCATTGGCTTCACTTTTTAAACCCGGAGGTTGTCGCCTAGTATCAAACAAAGCAGAATCAAATGAAGTACTCTATTGGTAACGGTAACACCTTAAGGGTACAGGTATTGGTATTGGTACTGGTATCGTCATTTTTTAAACAATACCCAGCCCTAGTAATAATACAAAACCCATTTTGAACAGGGAAAAACTTCAGATAAACATACGTTACACACAAACATTGATCCACAAACAATGGCTCAGTGATATTAACAAACATTTTTTATAACTGCACTGGTCTTCAGTCTGCATCATGACCTCGTTTGATATGATTCAGCTAAAAATAGACCACAGCGCTCTAGCAGGAGTTGCATTATCTTCCCAGAATGAGTACAGTTGTTTTTTTTCGATTAAATCTTTTGAGAGTTACATGAGATAGGAAAAGCAACATGTTGGCATAACCCTGATTATAAATAGGACGGATCTTTAACTGTCCTCCTTTTTAAAATCAGCTGTATTGATTTTTTTTTTTACACCCTACTGGCTGCTGTCAATAGTGTTGTTGTGGTGCTCTAACTGCCATTCGTTTTAAAATGAGCTCACTCATTCCCCTTTGCTCTCTAGTCAATAAAAAATGGTTAAAGTAGAAAACACCTTTATTGGCCCTTATCATTTTAAGTAGCTGCCAAACAGCCTGCTAGAAATAACCCTCTAACACTCTAGTGGCATTAAATCTGATTGGTCAGAAAATGAGAGAGGGAACAGGCTTATCACAGGGTGAGAAAGAGAGACACCATAAGCCTTTTTTGGCCCGCCTGGGTCACAGTGCTCCAGCTGCTGACCGCTCCCATGGCTCGAGTCTTATTGGCCCTGTCGCCAGCGGCAACCATTACAGTTGAGCCGTGTTTCAAAGTTATTTTAAAATTAAGCTACAACCGATAAATGACTCGACCATCCAAGCAGCGATGGCTTACACTCTGTCTGACACACACACGAGCACTCACAGGCAAACACACATTTGTGTGGCGTTAATCATTCCCAAGTGGCTGATAAAGCAAAGACAGGTCATTAAGACTCAACAGAGTTCATAAACTGTACTTTATTAACTGTCCTCTTCCTTCTCCCACTCTCACACACAGACATAAATGATTTGGTGTTTTTCCAAAACCATCGCCATTTTTTAAACGTTCTGCTCTGTCTCCGCATCACCTACCCTCCATTCATTCATTCCTTCCCCTCCATCTCTCTCTGGTCTAGAGGGGTGACAGTTAATTGGGAGTGTGTGTTAATGAGCCGGCCCTGAGATTCTATCTTCTCCTTTCATTAGGAGAGAGTGTCAAGGAAGTGAAGGAAGAGTGAGAGGGAGGAAAGGAAGGAACGAAAGACAAAAAAGAAAAAGGCAGAGAAGTCAATCGGTCGATAGAGAACATCTAGAAGTTTTTCGTCGCTGCTGTGGAGAACACAGCTCTGTGTGTTTGTTGTTTTGTTAATGAGCTAATCAATAGCAGAGGTGTGTACGCTCAGCAGTGGGTCTGCTTTGGGAGATTACTTACACAGACACACAACTTGTATGACTTGTTTATCTACAATGTGCCTCTGTTGTTTTTTTTTTTTAACTATTCTGACTCAACTAAAGTTGCTCCACTGAAGTTTCTCTATTTCAAGTCTTTATCTGACAGATGAGTCATTTGAGCTACTACCTGTCTCTAGTCAGCATTATTGTAGGATGAAAATAAAGTACTGTTATTCTAATACATTAGAGCAGTCATTCCCAGAGACTGGGACCCACAGGTGGGTGAATATCTACAGTACACCTTTGAGCCACCTGAACGTTCCTATTGTTCTGAGAATTGTAGCCAAATTATAACAATGAATCTAATATGAAAGGCAAGCGTACATTCGGTTTGTTTTACTGATGAGTAGGGCTGGGACGATACGCCTATCTCCCAATTCTGAATGTATTGTGATTTTTTAAGTATTGCAGTTCGATATTACGATTTCTGTTAACTTCTTTAACACTAGACCATGGGGAAAAAGTTGAATCATACACTTCTAGGGACTTTTACTTCACAAATGAGTGGTATTTTCTTTTTAATCTATAAAGTACATGTACAATATGTTTTATACTCCTGGTGAATATAATCCAATCAATCTTATTTCCATATATGTATTTTGCATAAACAGTTCCCTTAACACCTTATTTTAAAAACCAGACGTAGTTGTGATGGAATAATTGATACACAAGTTAACTTAGGAAGGAAGAGGTCCCGGAGCTGATGATGTCTTACATAGAAGGTTTATTGAAGCTTGATCAAGGAGCAATTGTCAGGTCTCCACATTGAGGTGCTCTCTCCGTGAAGGCCTCACAACTCTGCCCTTCCTCCCTGGTGCTCAGTGTCTTACCCCTTATCATGTTTTGACTTACTCCGTTCCTCTGGCATCTCTGACCCTGGTTGCCCTCGCGACTGGCTCTACGGTCTCCACTACAGACACCGCTGTACAGATAACGGTGGCTCCTCTAGACAGGACTCCAACCCAATAATGTCAACAGAGGGACACTCTGACAAACACTCTGACCTTTCTACCAATAAGAGAGGAATTAATGGAAAATTCCATCACAGTAGTCACACGTGTATATTTCCACCTAAATACATGTATTTGGTCTCAATTATAAAGTATTTCACATGTGTATATGTTTTTAATAACACATGCATATTAAGAAGTTGTGATTTATCAAACATATTAACAGTATATCTCTTTGAAATTCGCTCTTCTCAAGATTTATAGATAAGGTCTATTGTGAATTGGGTTGCGATGGTTTGTCATTTTAAAAAGTGGGTCCCCAGAAAAAAGCTTTGGGAAACACTGCATTAGAGGAAATTAAAAGGAACAAATATTATATCTTGGGTCTGCAGAAATCTAATTATAGTGTGTGCAATAAAAAACTGCCAATAAAGTCTCTATCCTGTAACGTCAGACTGACTTTTGGGAGTTTGCATTTATCTGAGCCTTTAAATGGGTAAATGTTGTACAGTGCAAGCCGTGTCTCCCTCTCCTTGAAACTTCTGGAAGAAATATGTTCAAATAACTCAGTCGCTCTGCACAGAGCTGAGGTGTTTATCTCGCTGATTAGCAGAGCCTCATAAATACCTAATCACTGATGCTAATCAGCCCTCTCACCTAGGGGTGAGCCAAAAATATAAATTACACACATGTCAGGCTAACACACACAACCATTTTCTGCACACTTTCCCTATCTAAATAATTCTGGCATCAAAGCCATTTTAACATAACATTGCATTCATCCATTATTAATTGACAAACAGCGTTTATCCACATAAACTAGCTATGACTAAGAAGCTTTGCACCGTACTGGTTCTTATTTACAACACTATAAAAGAACCACACTGTTACAGTCGACTTTGACACCCATAACTTTTGATCTCCTACCGCTCAAACACATTTAAACTTCTGACTTTATTCTGTAAAAACAACAGCATGGAGGTGCCAACATAATTGGACTCCTTTTCACTTTGAAGTCTACAAATGTATGTAAAATTCAAAACATGTTATGGTAAAAGCTGGGGGTGTTTATCAGAAAATTAAGCTAATAAGTAACTTTAAACATGACTAACAGTCTATGTTTATCATATCATTATGTTAAAATGCATACATGCAATCATTTAGCATGTCAGCCTACTACAGTATGTTAGCACTAATGACTAAGAAATTCAGCCATTATTTACAGGGGGTTGAATTGAAGTTAGGATATTGAAGTTACGATATCAGTAATAATTGTTTGGTTGTACATTTAGATTTAATCGCTTACGTCTTTGGTGATGTTGTTAAAGCTGTACATGTTTTCCTTGTTTCTAATATTCCATAATGTATCTTAAAGGATAACTTTGGTATTTTTCGACCTAGACCTTCTATTTTTCCATGTTTTTGTGTCTGACTGACTAATAGCAACAACAATGTTATCCTATTGGGGCAAGCTGGCACCGTCATTTACGTCCACTAAAAGTGCTTGTTTTTTCCATGACAGACTCTGATTGTTATTATAAGTGTCTGACATTATGGAAAGAGTCTCCTCAAGGAGAAGTCTCGTTCTGAAATCTGGCAAGGTGACGTCTTGCCGGAAGACAACGGTGGGATAGTGGAATACATGGTGGAAACACGAGTGCCAGCCGGGCAGAGTTTGTTGTGTTGGAGTACAGAAAGTGTAGCTTAATGTTATCTAAAAGATTTACAATCATTCCTGTTCTCCTCTGGTTGTAGCTTGTTCAAAGTGAGAATTTTCTGTTTTTTCATATCATTGTAAATTGAATATCTTGGGGTTTTGGACTGAGTTTTGGACAAAACATTTCATTTAATGACTTTAATTTAAAGGTCTTTGGCTTTAGGCAATTGTGAGCAGCATTTCCTGAATTTTATCTACAATTTATAGATTAAACGACTCTGGACTAACCAAGGAAATAATCAGCAGATTAATCAATAACTAGAATTACCACCTTGCGGTTGTATGCCTCCCCCAGACAATCAAGTTGCAGTTTACATCCATGTCTGTCCAAAATGTCATCACTTCATCATTTTATCCAATTAGTCATTTGGGTGAAATTGTCATAATTAGCTAGGGCAGGGCAATATGGAGGAAATCAAATATCAACAATGTTTTTGGCCAATCACCTCGATATCAACACTGCAAAGATATTGCATGGTTGACTTTTACATAATATTCACAAAATATTTACAAGATGAGATTTTTGATAAATAATCATCAGTAATGAGGATATATTGACTAAGTGAGTAAAGGCAAATAATAGATCAGCCAGAACAGTCTGGTAAGTTCAGAAAATGACATCCCTTTAAAACCAGGAAAAGACAACACTATGCCATCCTACTATATCCCGATTTCCATAATCTATGAGATGATATCTAGTCTCGTATCACAATATTGATATAATATCAATATATTGCCCAGCCCTATAATTAGCAAATTAATTCTTGAGTTATGGCCAAAAATGTGTTTTGTTAAGTCAAAATTGACCTTGACCTTTGACCACCAAATTCAAATTAGTTAATTATTGAGTCCAAGTGGACGTTTGTGCCAAATTTGAAGAAATTCCCTCCAGGCGTTCCAGAGATTTCGCGATCACGAGAATGGTACGGATGGATGGACAGACAACCCAAAAACAACGCCTCCGGCCACAGCTGTCACCTGCCTGGAGGCATAGCTAAGATAATTGTTGGTTTCCGCCCTACTTTGACATACAACATATTTTCTCTCAATCTTAAATACAAGTTTACACAAGTTATGATCACTGATGTATTGTTTAAGTTTCCTTTTTCTCCCAAGAACCATTAATTAGCATTTGATGCTTTTTGCAGATGAAACGGGGGAAAAGTTTAAATTACAACCACTGAGCCAAATTAGTGACAAAGACTGAATAAACAAAACATCTCTTGCAGTCATAATTACTACCATCATTGTGTCTCTACCATCCCTGTTGAGACTGAATGAGTGAGAGACAGAAAAGCATCTCATTGACAACTTGAAACATTTCAATTATCAAATCATAGCGACGCTGAAGGGCTGAAAAGTAAACGTGAATAAAGGGCGAAGAAATCATTGGAATGAGTGCGACATAATAAATGAACGCATGAGAAAGAGAGAGAGAGAGAGAGAGAGAGAGAGAGAGAGAGAGCGGGGGAACGTGACAGTTGCAGGTTAAACAGCTTACACCATAGGAGGGGGATTTGGGTGCCTCTGCTAGAGGGGGATATTAGCAGGATTATCTGGCAACCCTGTTGCTGAGGTGAATAACATTAGAATCCTATTTGTAAAGACGTCTATGCTTCCTGTCCAAAATCCCCCATTTGCTCTCCACTTAACTGCTGCCTCATCCCACAATTAGTCCACTTTATATTCTCATAACCCAGATTATACTCATACAGAGCATGTTCTGCATGTTATGCATATTGTTATTCATGTGTATTTGTGTGTTCCTTTAATTGTGGGTGTCCCTTTGTATGTGTGTGCATGTGTGAGCGTCGGCTCGTATTCCATTAGTAGTACAGGCCTCTCTGCTCCCATAGGCCACCAGGCGTGTGTGTCATACACACTCAGACAGAGTGGAGAACACCCTGAATACTAATACAGGAAGTGTTAGCATCTGTTTTGTGTGTGTATGTCTTTGTACATCTGTATGCATGTGCACCCATGGGTGGGGGGGTGGGTGGGGGAATGGTGGTGGAAGTGTGGTGTGACGGAGAGTGTTGAGATTGGAGTGAGTATGTGTGCATTTGAGTGTGACAGTGCGCACTATGAGGGCATTATCGCTCTGTGTGTGTGTGTGTGTGTGTGTGTGTGTTCTGTGGACACAGTCTGAGGTTAATCAATATTGACAGTGAGTTATCTCTTCTGGCAGGGTCGCAGGTGGGTTCGATGGAGCAGATTGGACACACCAAACGAGGGAAAAAAATGACATGTACGCCCACATGGCATGTTCAAATCCCCGCTCCATTTCTTATTCTGGTGTTATACCCTACTCATTCAAGTGAGTCCTTGAGCAAGGCAGTAATGACCAGTCGCAATCCAGTCTAGCACTTGACCACGATGATAATCACCCAAGCCAAGATAATAAAGCCGCCTTCTACCTCGCCGGTATGGATCCTCCACGGTGTCTCTTCTTGCTAGAGGCTCCCTATCATCATAACACAACACAGCAACAACACGGTGATTAGCTGCTGCTACACACTCAGATCAGAGAGCAACAGAGAGAGGGGGGGAAGAGATAAACAACAACAGAGAGATAAAGAGAGAAAAAGTGTTGCAGGAGAGGATGGAGAGAGAAGGGAAAGAAGGAGACAAAGGGGCGAGTGCGAAAGTGAGCACAACAGGATGTTTTCACTGTAAAGCTACTTAAGGAAAGGATTTGCTCAACAGCGAGGGGGACAGACACACATATAGGTTTTATTTAGCCCGCTCAACGAGTGTTTGGGGAGTGGTGATCGATTAATGCAGCCCAGGCCTGTGACATTGCCCAGTCATCACTCTCTACCTCACAAAACACACACACACCATCATTCCTCCACTCATGAGGTACATCACATCCAATACACACAGCAGAGGAGAGTCCCTCTCGGCGTAGTGTTCCTCTCCCTGCACGGCTGAGTCAGGCACAAAGCTATAACGTGGCGTAATGGTGCATAAACGTGGATATGGGGGATTCAGTAAAAAAAAAAAAAAAAAAAGGGGGAGATAAAAAAACACCTTGCAAGGTCAAATTTGCACTTCCTGGAGCATTTGTGAAAGATCCCACAGAGACAGATATCAGCGCTCACACAGCTGCTACAGCCTGTAGGAAATTTTGATGTTGACAGCGTTTCCCTTTTAACTTCACACTTCTATGTTAATGATCACGGTGCATATGCTTACAGAGGCAGACAATGCTGGTTGCTCGTAGCCACATGCAACCGTATCTGATCTCATTAGGTGTGTAGGTATAGATGTACATAAAGCTAGAAGTACATTGATAATATTGATATCATTATATGAGATTGGATATCTGAGATTTTGTCAATGGTAATATCGTGATTAAGTTTCAATTTGTGTTTTCCGGCCTTAAAGGTTTTATTACAACACATTTATGGATCACTTTTATCCCTTTCTTGTGTGTAAATACTGTGTCTTTGAATCATAGACTGTAGTGGAGTGGAATGAAGTTGTTTTGAAGCTTCGAATTTGGCATTTTGGCCGTCGCTATCTTGTTTTTTTGCAACCAGAAGTGACACGAGAGGGTGGAGCTAAGTACAACCAAATGCTGAATAAGAAATTTTTAAGCAACCAAAAGGTTATAATTAACTTTCATGAACTGAAAACACACTGTGAAAGGGTTAAAGTTCTAAGACAAAGACACGGACAACTCCCAGGCCGGACAACGCCGTGGTAGCGACCTGTCAATCACAAGGTAGACACGCCCTAAAGCATACCCTCCTTTATGGTCTATTTGACTCTAAATGGGACCATAATTTACTAAATGAACATCATGCTGTATTGAAGAAGACTTGAAACTAGAGATTGAGACCATAAACTCATGTTTACAATGTTTACCGAGGTAATAAATCAAGTGAGAAGTAGGCTCATTTTCTCATAGACTTCTATACAATCAGACTTCTTTTTGCAACCAATCTGTTGAAATACTCATTACATCCTGACAGCAATCAATAAATCAAATGCACTACCTACCTAACCACGTACCTGCGCGCACTTTGCCAGTGCACTCATTGCGAGTGACCGGAGACTTGCACAAGGCTAGGCAGACAAAATTTCTCAATACTGACATGCTAGCTTGGCAGCTGTGAGTCCTAACAATAGACACGTTCTTTGTTTACATTCATTATGATAATATCAGGTGTTTTCTTACACGTGAATGAGGTAGGCAACGATGACAACGATGCGCTGCACTCCTCTCCCCAGCACTCCCTCATGGACTCGTCCACAAAAAAATCTACCTACCGCTTGATGGTTTCTCCTACATTAAAGTATTCAAAAACAGTGAGGTATGGGAAGTTTGCGTACCTTTTTGAAGAGCAAGGAGTCGTCCATTTGCTCTGCATAGACTGAGGAAAGCCTGTATTGGTTCTCAGTGGTGATATCCATCTGGTAGCCGGTCAGGACGTAGCAGACTGTGCGGAACTCCTGGATTTTCCTCTGAAACACCTCCTTCAGCCTCTGGTTCCTGAGTTCTGCGTTCTCCATCTGCTTACGTAAATCTGCAACACACACAAAAGTCGGGTGTACATCAGTCAGATATTCAAACACTATATTTATCATAACATCACACTTTATGGCCTCTAAGATTCTGCAACACATGTAAGACTTCTTCTCCACGGAGCTCCACAACTACATGCTCAACTCACTTAGCTAATGCAGCATAGATGTACGGCTCCATATCAGATATACACTCCTTGAGTCACTTCATCTGCTCACTTAGGGTCCAACAAAACACTATAATGCACAGAGCATAGTGGTGACTACAGCAGTCAGCTGCGTCTCCGAGACGGGAGCAGAGAGATTCATAGAGAGGAGAAGCAGGATGAGGGGCTCGACTTTAATTTGTTGAAAATCAATTTGCGATAATTACTTTAATTGGAAGACTTGATTTGAGAACAAGGGAAAATGAGTTTGTCTGAGCAAAAATTAGTTGTTATAGAGGGAATTATTACCTCCTTCCAAGGCCAAAGGCCTTTTGAAGAATTCTGATCAGCCTGAGCATTAAGACCACAGGGTATAACACATGCGCAGTGTAACTGATGACACGTTGATGACGCATGACCCCGCCTCCTTCTGAGAGCAGAGAGATACGTGTGTGGATGTGTGGCGAGACATCGAGGTGCGGGAGCTGCTGGCTGTCCGTGGTGAGAAAGACGAAAGCGGTAGATGACGGGATGAGAGACAACGTAGGGTAACGTTATACAGACATAACAAAGCTGCTGAATGAGAGAGGCATCCACCGATACGTTACACGGACACACACCGTGTTGATAACAAGCCGACCACCTCACGGTACCGCCAGCTGTGAGCTGTGATCTGTTTTTAAAGTCACGCACCTTGGCAGAGTTCTAGTTTTAAATGTTATTACTGCGGTAAAAGTTCAAAGTGATACACATGCATGTGATGGCATATGACTATCACGTAACATTAGAAACGGTGAAAGAAGTAAGGAGAAGAGACCAGCAACAAAGAGGCTGAAAACATTCTCAATAGGTTTGTGTATGTACAACTGGAACATCTGACAACAGCGTCAGACAGCTGGGGCTAACTTTTATCAACACATTAAAGCACAGTCTCCATTGATACTGGCAGAGCCATCAATAGCCGGCATCATTTGATTGCTATTTCTATGATTTCAGCCCAAAAAATGGAGCTTAGCTTGGAAGCTTTTATGTGAACCCAGACATCTTTAGTGGGAGTGCGTGCTCTACTCTTTTCAAAAGGTCCACACATGATGAAAAGTGGACAAATTGCTCTAATTAAAAAGCAGTTACTTTTGTCCTCAATCCTGTTCCTGCTATTTACATCACACCAAAATGCCTCTCTTGGCCTTTTCTTATTTCTGTCAAAGTTAAAAGATGACTTTGGTATTTTTCAACCTGGATTTTTTGGGGACTAATGGGAACAACACTTTCTGAAACTGTGTCCAGTATTGAGGGAGTACACTACAGTCGCTGTTCGCTAAACGAGCTGTAATGTAATCATTTTGGGCAACCTGGTCATTTACATCCAACACCATCCAGTTTTTGCCACTGATAGGCTCAGATGGTTATTATAAGTGTCTGACAACATTATGGAAAGAACCCTACAGTGAAAACATATGTTTTTCTTACCTTTCGCTTTCATTTGACTTGTTGCCAGAAGAGACAGCGGTGGAAACGTGAGTGAGAGTTGGAGAGAGGAGTGCCGGTGTTTGTTGTGTTACAGTACAGAAAGCGTCGCTTAGTGTTATCTAAAAGATCTACAATAATTAGATGATTTCGACAATGTGGATGAGACGCGAGATTTCAGAACGCGACTTCTGTGAGCGAGACACACAACAACAAACGGATCGGATCAAGAGAAAGGTAAGAAAAATGTTTTATTTCTCAGTAGGGTCCTTTCCGTAACGTTGTCAGACACTTATAAGAACAATCTGAGCCTGTCGGTGGCAAAAGAATAAACACTTTTAGTGGACGTGTAATAAAAGCAGGTAAGAGCACCAGAAAGAGAATTAAAACAGGGAGAAAAAAAGCAGATAAAATGTTTATTTAACACAATGATGATGATTAATTTCTCCAAGGTCAAAAGCATTTCAGTTGCTCAGAAGTGCATTTACTTTGATATTCGCATTTCTTTTTTTATATTTCTTATAGCCAACACCAACCAGGCACAAATGCTCAATTCTCCTCTGCTGTCAAACACATACATCTTATATTCTTGCAGGAGCAGTTAATAGTGACAGTGGTGCATTTTATTTTTCTAATCCTGCCTTGATTGATCAGTATTTCTACTCATCATTCTTCTCTTCATACATCTTAACCTATTACATTTCTATCCGTCATTATCAAACAAGTAAATGGCTAGAAAGTTTAAACGTAAAGAGTGTGTCAGTGTGTCTGTCTGCGTGCCTGACTGTCTGTCTCCTGGGTGACTGGGCTCCTCTTGAGTGTCAGTCAGTGCTGATAAATACTGTTTCAAGACTTCAGCATTGTGACAAAACTGTCACTATATGACAGCTATCAAACTGCCCTGAAAATGGCTGTAAATTCTCAAGTGACAGCATGAAGTAGACGCCGTTTAAATTCATTGCAACATGCAGACAAATGGACACCAACACTGGGAAATGAACATCTTATTGCCCGTGCAAAGACGAAATGTGTACAAGTGCACACACACACATGTGCCAATGTGTGTGTTTAGTTGATAAATCAAAGCATTTGGGGAAAGAAGATTTGTGCACCAACTGTCAAGTTTTGAGAAAGTTAGTTGACTTCTGACTTTTGCCCTTAATTGGTCTCTACGGGTCTGAGCGAGCTGTCTCTTAAAACCTGTCAAGAAAATTCCACTGCTGAGGGTTCTTATTTATATATATATTTTTTTCAACTCATTTTTCAACCTGATCTACGTCCAAAGATTGCATTCGTATCTCTAGAGTGTAACATGTAAAAAAAATTAACTAAATGGCTAATGAGTCTGACACAAATCATTTGTTGTTTTACCAATAAAGAACCGCAGGAGTTTACAAAATATGACCCATCTATCCAGGGAACCCAACACAAGTTTAATATTATCCTGACTGTGCTTCTTGTGATTTATTGAGACTAGTCAAGTTCAAAGGGAGAAAGGACAAACATTCTACAGTACACATTTATGAAAAATGCACTATTTGTCACATTTAATAAAAACTAGAATTGCTTCACTTCATCATTTCATCCTATTAGACATTTGTGTGAAATTGTCATAATTAGCATATGAATCATTGAGTTATGGCCTAAAAAAAACACATTTTGTGAGGTCACAGTGACCTTTACCTTTGACTTCCAAAGTCTAATCAGTTCATCCTTAAGTCCCAGTAGATGTTTTTACCAAATTTGAAGACATTTCATCAAGGCCTTCCTGAGATATCACGAGAATGGGACAGCTGTAAGGTCAAAGTGACCTCGAACTTTGACCCTTGACCATCATAATCTAATAAGTTCATCATTGAGTCCTAGTGGACATTTGTGCCAAATTTGAGGAAATTCTCTCCAGGTATTCCTGAGGTATCACGTTCACAAGAATGGACTGGACGGGACGGACAGACAACAAGATGGTGAAGCAGAGGTGGGTTATAGCAGTAAAAGTAGTGGGAACTAGAATGGCACTCGGAGAGCGCAGACCTCCGCCAAGGTGCGTGACTTTAAAAACAGATCACAGCTCACAGCTGGCGGTACCGTGAGGTGGTCGGCTTATTATTAACACGCTGTGTTTCCGTGTAACGTATCGGCGGATGCCTCTCTCATTCAGCAGCCTTGTTATGTCTGTATAAAGTTACACTACGTTGTCTCTCATCCCGTCATCTACTGCTTTTTTCTCGGAGTCTCGCTACACATCCACACACGTATCTCTATATTCACACAGAGTCGTCCCTCTCTTCTGAACAGCCTCGACCTAATTAGAAAAGTACGCAGATAAAACAACCAAAGAGATATTGGAATAATGGCCAAGCGTCGGGGAGAAGAAAACACAGAATTTGTAAAAAAAAAAAAAAGCCCATTACGTATATATGATTGTTAAAAACAACAAAATTCCTCCAAATTGTTCGTTTTACACAAACTTCCTGCAGTTATTGCGTTTATTTGGGTCAATCGTACAGTTTATCAGTTGTTCTGGACTGTGATTGTTATGCATTGAATATAATATGAAATATCAATAAAATATGTAACTTAGTCAGGGGACGTCAGTTTACTCAAAGATAGAAAAGGGATCCCTTAAGGAGAAAGGTTGGGAACCACTGGTCTAATACCTGGCTACACCACAGACCACTGGCAAAACGTGTTACTGAAATAAAATCTATGTAAAAGCCCTACAGCAGGAAGACAGGTGAAGTGTAATAATATTTTATCTTTCCACTGCAAAGTAACCCCCAGGACGCTTCCAAGAAGAAGCAAAAAAAAAAAAAACCTTCATTCACAAAAGGCAGTCAAGTGTAAAGCTAGGAATAATACTGAACAACAACAGCTTAATTCACCAGTTTCATTTCTTTTTTGGAAATGCTTGATGAGTATAATAGAAGAGTATCAAAGTGCAAAAATAGCCAAATAAAAGAATAATTCTTGTAATCATTTGACATGTTTTTTGAAATCATGATTGTTTAAAAACTCATTAAAAACTTAAGTGTAAAGTGTACCTAGCTCTAATGTCACTGATAGCACTGCTCAACATGGCAGTCTGTTTTCTGGCTGCCATTAAATAACTTCTCATAGAATAGAAATGTCAAGAGTGAATTAATTGTGTTGCACCTGAGCAATTTACAAAAGCTAAGAGATACTGTTTATAGAGAAAATAATAAGACATCAATTAATTTTAATTGCACAAAATGTTCCAATTGACTAAAAATCATGATACTATTCTCATAATAACAAAGACTGTTAAAGATTGTTCAAAACACACAGTAGTCTTGTAGGACAATTAGGGATTTTTGCTGTATTAAGTTGTTTTGCAAAAGATAACGTTCAAAGGTCTATTTTAGATCTGGAATTTCTTAATTGTACATGTGACTTTCATGGTGAGGTTCAACAGGGTCGACAACTAATGTTTAATCATATAGAGATTATGAAGTTCATACTTTTTATATATAAATCTGTCTCAAAGACATGACATTTATACAGTTTATCTTTGATACTTTTCACCAGACATCCCATTGCTTTGACCCTGGTTTGAAGATAAGAACAGATATCGCACATTAGGTCTGTATTATCTGCTAGAGGTTAAATTGAGCACACCGGTAAAAAACTCAATTATCGTTTTGGGAGAAGAATGGGTCTGGGGCAGACAGGCCGCATTAAAGACAGGGGGAAATGACAGAGAAAAGATGAGAGTAAAAAGGAAGTGTAAAGAGACAAGAGAGGAGAGAGGAGCGATGAGTTAGAGAGCTGGTGGGTGAGAGACAGAGGAAGAGTGAATATATGAGAGAGAGGGAGAGCGCTGCGGTCCTCCAAAGACAAATTAGCCAACAGACTTCCGGCGCTGAGCTGTCCTGAACTCCAATTAAATATTTAACCCTGTCATAACTACACTTTCCCCATCTAACTGTCCGTCACACCTAAAAGGACAAAGGCCTCAGTGGCCTCAAATATCAATGAAGCAATTCCCTTCAGGTCACAGCCAGTAGAGGGCGTAGGTACAGGTTCTCTCGTTTCATATTTTGTATTAGTCTAAAAGGGAACAGGACCTGAACACCTGTCAAAAATGTGCCGTGTGGAAAGCAGTAAAATATCAAAGTGCTTTTATGTTAACTATGACAGTCTTCTTACCTTAATAACCTTGGTAAGTAATCAAGCTATTAATCGATTAAAATATTTAATTACGATTAATCGCATGATTGTCGATAGTTAATCGCAATTAATTGCACATTTTTTATCTTATCTATAAAAATGTACCTTAAAGGGAGATTTGTCATGTATCTAATATTCTTATCAACATGGGAGTGGGACAATATGCTGCTTTATGCAGAAGTATGTATATATGTATTTATTATTGGAAATCAATTAACAACACAAAACAACGACACATATTGTCCAGAAACCCTCACAGGTACTGCATTTAGCATAAAAAATATGCTCAAATCATAACATGGCAAACTGCAGCCCAACAGGCAACAACAGCTGTCAGTGTGTCAGTGTGCTGACTTGACTAGGACTTGCCCCAAACGGCATGTGATTAAATCTGATGTAAGTTTGGAGCGTTATTTAACCTCCTTTGCAACAAGCTAGTATGACATGTTTGGTACCAATGGATTATTTAGGTTTTCTAGTTCCATATGATGGCAGTATCTTCACTGTAGCTTTAAAACCGAGCCCGCCACAACATAAAAATCGCAAGTTACGTTAATGCGTTAGAGAAATTAGTGCCGTTAAAACAAATTTGTGTTAACACGTTATTATCGCGTTAACTTTGACAGCCCTAGTAACTACCTAATTACAGCTCAAGTTGAGCCCTTTATGTGCATGTATTCACTGTGTCCTACATTAAAAGGGGAACACCACCTAAATTAACAATTCCAATATGTTATTTCCATGGCCTAATGGTCTTTGCACACCAAGTCTGTATTTTTCGTTATAAATTTTTTTGAATCCGTCATCCAATAAAAAATGTTACGCACAGAAACCTTGCACACTGAGTCCCATGCATTTTATTATTCTATTTGTTGCGAAAATTCGCAATACCAGACAAAGCTGAATTAATTACGTGGGTGCAATGGATAGCGCTAGTCCAAAACAGGGCTAATGAATGACTGACGTTCGCAAGAAGCTATCGTTTAGCTACCTGGAGCACAATCACTACTGTCTAATCTTTCTTACATCTTTTGTTTTGTGATCATCCTCGATTCCAAGCTGTTCTGCAATCACCGGCCACAATCTGTCTTTAATTTCTGCAGCTCTGTATTCTTTTATTTCTTTATCGTGAAGTGCTTTGTGCTGGGAGAAAAAG
The DNA here is from genome assembly GCF_015220745.1 of Sebastes umbrosus. Lineage (NCBI taxonomy): Eukaryota > Metazoa > Chordata > Actinopteri > Perciformes > Sebastidae > Sebastes > Sebastes umbrosus. Next base: position 18,046,812 of record NC_051271.1, read on the forward strand.
TGTGTGTTTATCATGGCATTTTGGACGATGACTCTGAGTGGTCAAACACTCTGACAGATGCAGAAAAACGCAGAAATCTAACCTGTTCCGAAAAACATAAATGACGGAAGAAAGGTCTGGAGCCGCTATTGTATTTTTAAACGTGCGTCAATTTCGACGAAAAATACTGACTTGGTGTGCAAAGGCCTTAAGTAAGTCTCAACCTGTGATGTCATAGGGTAAAAAGTCTGGAGGTGCTCCATAGACAATGAATGGGAGATTGATTTTGTGGACCCACAGAATGAGTTTTCTTTTTTATACTACTAAAATGTTCCCATATACTCAGATCATTCCCCTGGGTGCTCTCAGTGTCATCTATAACATCTCTCCCCATTCATTGTCTATGGAGCAGCTCATATGACATCACAAATTTGAGTTTTAGAACTCTAGTTTTGGGATTTGGGAGAGAGTTGTTCTTGTTTACCACTATTTTTGGACTGTTTTAGACCATAGGAATAACATGTATGAATTTTGAAAATGGGCAGAGTTCCCCTTTAATGTAGTCTGTGTTGGTCAAGATTTATTCCTCCTATAATGTTTGCTTTGTTTAGCCATAAAGAATTTATGATAATGGCAATGTGATGGACAATGGAAGAGTAAATGCCAACCCCTGTTTCATTAAATACAAGGATAGTACAAGCTAATGAGCCAGTTCAGTACCAGTGAGCCTGTAAATGTGTGTCTGTGCTGTGGATCTTACCCAGCACCTCCTTCGACGGCGGCAGACTGAGGCAGAGGCTGGAGGCATGCACACTGGAGTCGTCTTGTGATTGGACCATAGCGCCTCCATCCTGCAATGAGCGCACGAGTTCCCGGAGACGTGTCACTTCCTCCTGAAGAGCCTCAACATCCTGCTGCCGCTGTTGCTTGGCAACAGTGGTAGGGTTCATTTTGATGTGGAGAACTCTGGTTTTGATGGGATCATAGTCTCCCTGAGACAGAAAGAGACAGAAAGACTACGATAAGATAAGATAAGATGAGCCTTTATTGATCAGACGTCCATTAATTGTACAGTTTTTTAGAGTTCTTTAAATTGAGAGGAATACAAGCTTCTTGTCCAAACTCTGGAAGTATGGAGATTTTTGAATTAAGCAATACAGAAATTACATACTATTAATATTAATTTCACAGATAACTTAATAGTAGACACTCTGAAGTCCTCAAAAGATGTAGACATTTCCTAAGAAGTGGTAGTTGTCTTAACTGCTACTTTCCAATTTAATTTGCAGTTTGACCATTACTGACTGTAAATGATTAATATTGTCAATAAAAAGGTCAGAAAATAGTAAAAAAAAATTACCATAACAATTTCCCAGAGTCCTAGGTGACATCTGCTAATGTCTTGTTTTGTTCGACTAACAGTCTTAAACGCAAAGACATTCTGATAACAATGAAATAAAACAGAGAAATGCGTCAAATCCTCACATTGGAGAGGCTGGGAATATGATTTAAACAAAAAACAGATTATCAAAGCAGTTGCTGATTAATTTTCTGTTGATAAACCTATGGATTAATGGATTGTATCAGATGTAAATGAGTACACAAGGTCAGTCTTTGTTCAGCTGTCATTGTACTCTACATTGAGATGTATCTTCTATCAACTTTATAAAAGTCGTCTTCAGATTGAAGTCATTCATTCGTAGTCAACTCAGGTGCGTCTGGTCTTGGTTTGAATGGAAAAGAACTGAAGCCTGAAAAGTATTTGTATCCAGGAGAGAATCTCTCTCTGTCCTCCAAGCACTTTTTCCCTTATTGATCAAGTAAACAGCATCTGAAGTCCTCACACATAATAACTCACAGGCCTTTAGAATATATGTGTGCTGCACAAGGCTACACCACATGAAACACCAGTTCTAAGTCTGCACAAGAACTGAAACCATTCATTGTACTTCTGCATCTCTGTGAAGTGTGTGTGGTGAAAACATGGACATAGCAGAAAAGCTTGAACAGACCTGCAGAATCAAAAAACCATGAGAGAGTGTGTGCCGACTGTGACTCAGAGGAATAAATGGGGAGGAGATGGGAGGTGAAGTGTGAGCACAAAAGTGCTTTCCAAGGAATCAATCCATGCTTTCAGTCACAATGGCTCAAAAAAACTTGTACATTTTAAATATTACACACTCTGGTGCCATATAACATCATGTTTCTTTTTCATTTTGTCTACCAAAGTGCTGCTAAAAAGATTTGGATGCTATAATTGGCCCTTGTCTCCATTCTCTTTGTCTACCACTCATAGATTTTAGATAGTGAAACACAAACAGATTGCTTTTTGTGATGTACGTTTTAAAGCCTTATTTTTAGTACTTTAGGTTACTTTATAATTAAGTTTGACCTTTCTTGTTATGTGACAAAACTGCACATAAAAAGTAAACATACAAGAATATGTACATCCTGCACAGTGCATAAAGGTTATCTTTTGATTCATTTCAGCAGGTAAACACGCAACAACAGTCTAGTTATTACTCGTACTGAGATAGAATGAAACTTTCACTTTTCAGAAATATACGTACACATGTACATATGGAGAGTAGATGGATGGCACGAGTCAGGTTTCTAACCAAGTGTAGCGCAATTATTTTTTTAAAATTTACAGATAAACAGCAATAGAAAATGCAATTACAATTGCAATGCAAAATGCAATTAAGAGAGCATCAGTCAAACCTCAAACCACGGAGAAAACATTATGGAAATATGGCATTTATGTTTGTAACCTTCCTCGGATTAATACATGAAACTGTCTACTCATTGGTCCACACAAATCTTATGTTATGACAAATAAGTCACATGCTCCATGTAGCCTACATCATGATTTATTCGCCAAATCTGTTTCCATTGCACTTTGTGGCTTTCTGTTTTTATCGATACACTGACTTTTCCACCTCAGCCAAGCAGAAAAACTTTTTTGGGAAATTTCCGAGAAGAATTTCCAGCGTTTCATTAAAATGAAACGCGCATTAAAAACAGGTGACTGGAAACATACTTACAGATGTATGAAAACATCTAGACTCTCACAGGATATTAGGGATGTCACGAGAACCAATATTTCGGTACCCAGTGGTACCCAATGTAATCAAAATGTAGTTTTTGGTAAGAAACTTGAATAAGTCCAGTTGTTTGAAGGCGATGTATTTTCACAAAAATATAAAATAGATAATAGAGAAGGAACTATGACATGCTTAACTTCCTAACAAAAACCGGTATGCAAACGGTAATAAAGGAGTGGATGTTGAAGTACATGGGATTTATTGTTTTACTTTTGTTCTTTTATCGTGGTATCGAATCTTTATCAAGAATCGCAGATTTTCACTGGTATTGGTATCAACTATCTAATTGATGGTATTGTTGCATCATTACAGGATATAGCAGCAATTAAATGATTCACTTTATAGCTTATGTTCACATTTATTCAGTGCAATAATCGCATGGGTGAAGCCGGTGTGCTTGTGTAGGAGACGGGGCATTTGGAATTCTAACAAGTATCTTTATTTACAACTTTCTGTATCTAAAGATATTTATTTTTCTGTGTAACCTATGACTGCTCTGCTCTACCTAGCCTGCCAAATTCTTCTCTACAGAGGCTACAGGAGCATACAGTGAAGTTATGAGCACCAGACTGCCTACCTGCTTTATTTCCCAGTGTGCTACTCTTTGCCCTCAGCACAGAGCAGTGTCGACCACGGCAGCAGAATGCCCTGCGCTGATTCACAGCCAATGCAAGTATTTATTAATGTGCTGTTATGTAACGTTCTGTTTTGACCTTAGAAACACATCATGTGAAGTTCTATATATATACTGCCACAATAAATATGTAAGCAAATTTGTTTTACTGAATGTTTCATAAACACTTTATTTACTGAAACTAAAACACTGGATACAGAAGAGTTTCAGTAAATGTTCTATTATATTCTGATGCCATCATCATATTGTACTGCAGTTCAACAAGATTTAACAGTAGAAATTAGGTCTGTCAAAGTTAATGGGATAATAACGCATTAACGCAACTTACAGGGTGAAGATACTGGTATCCATTGAAACTAGAAAACATAAGGAAACCATTGGTATGTCATACTAGCTTGTCGCGAAGGAGGTTAAATAACGCTCCACACTTACGGTCAATTTTGGCGAGAAAAACTGTCATGGCCATTTTCAAAGGGGTCCCTTGACCTCTGACCTCAAGATATGTTAATGAAAATGGGTTCTATGGGTACCCACAATTCTCCCCTTTACAGACATGCCCACTTTATGATAATCACATGCAGTTTGGGGCAAGTCATAGTCAAGTCAGCACACTGACACACTGACAGCTGTTGTTGCCTGTTGGGCTTGAGCTGCCATTTTTTTATTTGAGCATTTTTTTTATGCTAAATGTAGTACCTGTGAGGGTTTCTGGACAATATTTGTCATTGTTCTGTGTTCAATCATCTGTGTTAATTTCCATTTCCAATATTAAATATACACATACATTTGCATAAAGCTAGCATATTTGGAAACACTTGACAAATTTCCCTTTAAGTTACGTTTTGAACAGATAAAAAATGTGCAAATAATTTGCAATTATTTGCGATTAACTATGGACAATCATGCTATAAATCACGATTTAATTAATGAAATCGATTGACAGCCCTAGTAGCAATGTATCTATCAAACAGACTAACACAAAATTATAAAAATAACATACAATGAGTGGTAAATACAGATGGATGTTAGCGACAAGAGAAAACACAGAATGAGAAGCAAAAGCAAAAATGGGGATTTTTTCTTTTCTGAAAATGGGATTTCCTTCTTTTCTTTTGTTTAGTTTGTTTTCTTCTGACTCTATAAGGTCTGGGTAAATGAGAAGAGTCTATCTTAGCTTAATGCCAATATAAGGAGACACACACAAACAAGAACACGCACACACACCAATCTGCGCTCTTGATTACTGGCTAAATTAGATTCCATATGCCCCCAAGCGACGGTTGCCAAATAAACTACAGGCGTGTGGGAGAGCAAGAGGCAGACGAGGAGAAAAGGGATGTGAAGATGGGAAACGGTGAAGGACATATAAAAGAACACGGTGAAAACACAGAGGGTAATACTGCCTACAGCAGAGGGGAAACGTTGCATGGATGAGGGGAAAAAGTGCCTTGCACGCTTATAAATAACGCTTTGTATAATTTAAAAGGAACAGAGGGATTGAGCTTTCCAAAATAAGGAGCAGAGAATGTGTGTAGCCTATTTATATCAAAACATTTTCAACTGGACTGCGCACACGTCACAGCAAGATAAAGTCAAGGCTTGTTTTCTTCCTGCGTAAATCTTTTGAAGTTGTACATCTATATATGGAGGGTTTATTCAAGAAGGACTCTGTATACGTGTGTTGTGATAAACAGCGAGAGAAAAATGGAAGGAAGAGCCAGATAGTGTGAGACAGATATGTAGATTAGAGCCGTAAACCCGGCACAAAAAGAAGAGTAAAGTCCTCAAAACGCAGCCAACAGCTACGTGCTGTCAAAAAGCGAAAACTCTCTCAAAGATGCTTCCTTAAAAATTAGGCCGAGCTAAAGAAAATTAGAATGATTTGGCCGTGGAATTCATATTTAACTTTTTTTGGATGCCTGGACTGAGCCGGGGGGGCAAAGTTTTAATTGACTGCTCAACAGCAAAAACAAAAGGAAATGTATTTCTCTTTGGCATTATAGCGCATCGCTTTCATAGTAAGCCAAGAAAATAGCATAATCTTTTTTTAATTGGTTGAACTCTCCTCATATATCAAAATATAATATACAAAATGAGAAAATGGAAAAAGGTCATCTTCTTGTCTTCATCCATTTTACCTTCTGTGCATAAAAACAGGCCAAAATGTAATCGAGTGCGTGATCCACTGAAATAGAAAACATGAAATCTAAAAATTCAAACTGGGTTCCATAAAATGGAGAAAGGTATCATTACCTTTCACCGCACATGCAAGTCTGCATTTGAGAAAAAAAAAAAAGTAAAGTGGTGTACGAATTGTGTTTATGAATTATAGTTTGGTTCAACGCTGCAACATCAGAAAAAGTGAATGTTAGAAAACTGCTTAATATTACAGATGGCCTATTTTTTGTGTGTGTGTGTGTGTGTGTGTGTGTGTGTGTGTGTGTGTGTGTGTGTGTGTGTGTGTGTGTGTGTGTATATATTCAGCCCACTCTTCCACACAGTATTTACAGTGCAGCAAGGTGGAGAGCCATTCTAAGTGCCCGAGGCTACGTATCTCTTATTCATAGAACAACAATAACAACACATCTAATACCAGGGAGCAGAGTCTGTTATAAAAAAGAGCAAGAGGCAGAGGGAGAGAGCAAAAGAGCAGGAGATCAAGAGCAGGAGACAGAGAGAGAGAGAGAGATAGAGATAGAGATAGAGATAGAGATAGAGATAGAGATAGATAGAGAGAGAGAGAGAGAGAGGGACAGAGAGGGAGAGCGAGAGAGAGAGAGAGAGAGAGAGAGAGAGAGAGAGAGAGAGAGAGAGAGAGAGAGAGAGAGAGAGAGAGAGATCGAAGTCTATGGAACAAGGTCTGTTTTTAACACAGCTGAACAAATCGCTCTGAAACATCCACTTATATAATAAACACAACACCGAACCACAGGGGACACATGAGTCACTGATGGAACAGGTGACCCACTAATGGTGAGTGAAAGCGGAGGGGTACGGTACTATCAAAAAATAACGAAGAAAAAAGGCCCATCCACACACCCTTAAACCCCATGAACTGATAAAGTGGGAGGTTGAATGGAATAGACACTACAGAGGTAAACCTCTTCCACCGAGTCACATCAACAAAAACACATTGGGGCTCCTTTCTTGACATCGGCCTTTTAGTCGATCCACTTTACAAATTAACTATACAGTACGCATTTTTTAGAATGTAACGGGCTGTCAGACAAATGGCCTTTCAGTCCAATGGGACATTGTTTTGCTTCTCCAATAATGGGCCTTCAGAACAATGCGCCGTCCTTTTCTCAACGCCCAATAATGTACGACAAACACCACAACGACTACATCAACAACCAAATAAAGGAAAATATATGGCTTGAGATCGACCAGCAGCTGTGATACGATGAAGATGGTAATATAGCTGCATTTGCTAACGTTATATGTTGGTCACGGAACGGGGTTAGCAACAACGGCTAATGTTAGCATCAAATTTGGGGTCTGATTAGTTTATGTGTTGTGTAGTAAAAGTTAGCCTCTTAGAAATTCTCTGTATGGACAGGTTTTTGTTGTGTGGAGTGGACACGGCACTATTTCGGAAGAAACTCATTGGGCCTCATTGACGAAAATGGAACACGACAACACGGAGCAATCTAAAGATTTGTTAAAAACATGTGTTTCTTACACTACAGGCTTCATTTCCATATTGACCTTAGATATAACCAGATACAGATATAATAGTGTCCTTGTGGTTTTGCAGTTAAGATGATCCATTTCGCCCATTTTCTGGGGAAGGTCTCCCCCTTATTCCATGTTTCATGCCAGTTTTGAGTTGTTGCCTTTTTGTAGGTGAGCAGTACAATTTTACAGAGATACAGGTTGCTTCCTATTACTACTACTGCTTTTATCAAACCTAGATGCAATATATGGTTAACTTTAGGGATCTCATAACATAGAGAACATAACATAACATAAAAAGATTTCATTTGGTAAGCATACATCCACTGCATTCAGGTGAGAGTCCTAAAACTGTAAGTATAAATACTGTACGGTATATTAGTTGATGGCATTAAGGCATTAATGTTGTTTGAGCAATGTCAAACACCTGTGTTCTCATACTTGGTCCATATCATCTGTGGGCTTACGTACGAAAAAAGGGCATCAAGCAGTGTACCTTGACAAGTAAGCTGCTGATAACTGCTACTTGACAACTGTGTGATGTCAATTAGAAAACAATCACAACCAGCAGAAATCCCACTGTGGCTTTCTACGATGTGTGCTGGGTATGAATGCAGAGCAGTTGCTAAGCAGATAATGTACCTCTGCCCCTAAGGCAATGAAGGAACCATGGAGGAATCTAGGTGGAGGTTACACTTCAGTGGTTTTCCTACATGGGTAACATGTGAGGATGACCAGCTCACTGCAGCACAGATATCTGGATAGAGAGTCTGTTAAATAGGTCTCTGGTGGAAGGTAGACATAAGCTCAAAATAGAATCAGGAGTAAAAGCAGATGTGCAACAGCATCCACTAGGTACAGAGAAAGATTTTTTTGTTTCCATCCATGTTTATTAGCTTACAGTCTTCTTCTTCACCGTCTTTGTTGGCAGCAATTCTATGAGTGTGTGTTACCGCCATAAGTTGATCAGTGGAATAGTGTGACACCATCACTCGTGTGCGCACGTGCACCAAATAAACAAAACAGGGATCCACTCATACAAAAACAGCTCCATAGCGCCACCAGGTCTAAAACTCCATAGGGATTCTTTAAGCTCAGATACACAAGCAAACTGGGAATAGAACCTGCTGTTCTGAAGGACTCCCAGGTCCGTTCTTCCGATCGACTTCACACTAGGCGGGTGTATCGCTGGGGACCCAAGGGAGTGCAGTGTCGATTGTGGTGCAATTTGGCCAGATGGTGGCGCTATAACAGTTAACATTACGTTTTGGTCTATGACATTTTACCCTTAAATCTCAGAAACAACATTTTTTTCATGGATTTTGTGGGTCCACACAAATCTATACATATAAGTCACGCCCATTTGCATCTAGAGTCATTTTCTGCCATTTTGTGTCCAAATCTGATTTTTTTGCTACTCCACCTACACATTTTGAGCAATCGTCGAAAAATTTGGTACAGAACATCTCTGGACCAAGCCGGAAAAAGTTACTAGTTTGATATTCCATACAGTTTTGTTATAGCTGGCCCTCACAGTTAGCTCAAAGGCTGTAGGCTGGGCTTATATTACAAAAAAGTCATATCTCGCAAGCAGCACCTCTGGGGACCAAGCAATCGGACCATTCTGAACGGGCAATGTCTTCAGGTGGTTTTGTGAAGGTACACAGAAATTCCCAAGAAGTCGAAAAAGGTCTGGAGACAGACCATAGCCTCTATGCCTCTTACGAAAGAGCAGACAAGTGGATGCTGGCCTGCTGTCTTCCCTCCAAAACCATGATGGCAAGAAGAAATAGCAGCCATGCAGTAATTTGGGACTTCTGAGAAGACGTCCTCCTCCTTGCACGCCAACTGGGCTACAGGACGAGCTGAAAGGCTTTGGAAAAGGTAAAGTTGAAGAGCTTGTTAGACCATGTAGTATTAGCATCAGAATCTCTATAGGCCCTGCCACAGGGACCTGAGCCTTTGGGAGTTTATGGATACGCAAGGGTAGGTTCTGGGTAGAAAGCCTGATGGCAAAGGTCTGCAGAGCGGCAGAATCTTCCATGGAAGACTGAGCTGCAAGGTCCCTCCAGTCCTCTTCCTTCTTAGTTTAACACCTTTTCAACATGGAGACCAGTACAGTTCCGAAGATTCCCTCAGGAACAACTGGAATGTGCAATATGTCATCCTCTTCCTCATCAGACACGTTGGTCACGTTGAACCATCTCACCTGTATGAACCAAGGATTGGGAGTGACCTTTGTGTCTTTTGGCTGGTAATTGGACTTCCAGTTGCTGTGCCTGCCACTAGACAGATGGGTTATCTGTTTTATCACTGAAATATTTATAAGACATAGCTGTAATTCATATGGTCAAGAAATGACTGATTATGGATTTAAAGGGTTGTAAAGGGAAGTTTTCTGTGAATATTTATAAACTCTTCCTGCTATTTTTCCCCTTTTGGAAGTCTTGAAATAGAAGCCAAAAAATACTTGAATCTGTTCAATCAAATGTGTTTCAACAGAACTGTCATTACTGACATTTCCCTCTCATCTTACACTGAGGAGACTGAAGGGGGGATGCGGTACTCTTTTCCTGACGTCTCGAATCACTTCACTGATTTACTGGATAAGAACAGAGCTACGCTGACATCATCTCTTTGGCTCAAAAGTCAGAAGACTGCTTTCAATTTGACACAGAAATGTCATGATTTTTTTCTTCCTACCAATGCACACAACTCCCTACATGCCAGACCTGTGATGGGTGATGGGAAGACACCGTGTCTGGAGGGCAAGAAACTCAGTCAACTGCATACAGTTACAACACTGGAGCATGAGCTTCATAGTCATAAAAAGGGAAGGTTTCTCATAAGTTAGGCAAATTCAAAACTAAGGTTGGAATGCTACAGTATCTGGGACTCTTACACCAAACCTGATTGAAGAGACAGCTCCTTCTTGCCCTCAATTGTTGCTGCCGTCCTTCAGCCACCAATCATCATCAATCTGAGCTTAACTGTCCACAGAAAGCAACAGCCTCATTAATTTAAGGATTTGGCGGTCATGAGAGGACACTGGTAAAGAGCTGTCTTTGACACTGTCATTGAAAATATGTCTTTAACAATATTGCATTCAATTGTCTCAGTGAAATATAGTAGGGACAAGGTTGCCCAAAGGAAATTGGCTATGAAAGTGCTAAGTGCTCATGTCATGGGGGCTTGTTGTTTTGAGTGGGCTCTGATTTCATTTTCCCTGGTGTGTCAGGGTGTCAGCTGCTGGTGTGTCCATCTGCCAAACATTATGAAGAGGGAAATATCTCAACGTTGCTATGAAACCTTATATTCAGGATGAACTATATTTTTAACCCCACTACTAGATGAAAAGGCATATTTTCACTTATATTTATTGCTTGAATGGTTTTCATGATTTGAACACCATTTAAATCTTTAAATAGGTAAAACTGCCATGAAGATGCAAACCTTCAAATGACATCAATGCAACAGCAGGGGCACAGCTTAAAAGAACAGTGTGTAACATTTTGGGGGATATATTGGCAGAAATGTAATATAATATTAATAAGTATGTTTTCTTTGGTATATAATCACCTGAAAATAAGAGTTGTGTTTTTTGCAACCTTAGAATGAGCTGTTTATATCTACATAGGGAGTGGGTCCTAGTGCAGGGCAATATGGCCAAAATATTCCATCACGATATAGGTCATTTCATATATCGAAAACGTTATATATCACAATATAGCATGTTTTCTGGTAATTCAATAAATAAATAGTCTATATGAAATTACCACATGGTAAAGCCTATCTTTGTATACTATTGACGAATGGAAGGTATTGAGTATTTTCTCATCATAAGAACTTGTGAATGAACAGTTTCAAGTGAAATTATAGAGAAAAAATGAATAAATATAGACCTAGCCTTTATAAATATACATGATAGACATTTTATATCGTTTTGATGATATATATTGTCATATTGGAAGACTGGAAAAACCTCACCTGGGCTACAAGCATGCCATAGTCAAAACAAAATATGAATAGTTCCCACCCCCCGAAGATTATGTCTCTTTCTATCTGAAAATAATGTCCAAACATAATGCTGCTGTGGCTGAGTATTATATAATTGGGCATGCCCATGTGAGCACGTGTACAACAGAGAGACTACGTTGATGCAACCCCTTGCAACGCCAACAATTATCTTCGTCTAGACACTGTCATGACAGCAAAAGCAAAAAGACAAAGCACAGCAGTAGTAAGTCTACCACTATTGCTGCCACCGTCTGCAGTGCAAGAAAAATATATCAGGGAACAAAAACAAACACAGAAGAGAAACTGTGATAGAATTATATTAGACTGCAATATTATTTTGGTTGTTATTATCAGCTAAATTCTGATTAGCTGTAATTCTGCAGCACTTGATGAAGCCATGATAATGATGTCATTCACCTCCATGTGCTAAATAATATCTCAACAGAAAGTAAACAGGGTCCAAACCACTGAGGAGCAACGGCAATTGTTCGTTCAACTGGACACTTACAAAGTGCCGCAAAAAAGTAAAACTAAATGATTTATTTTCTATCATCATCATTTTAATGTCTCTACCGAAATGGCCTGTGTTGAACAATACAAATATTAGAAATATGCACACTATTATAACTATTTACTCACTTACTTATTTATCTATTAAACATTTTTTCGCCCAGCCACTTCCCAAAGAAGCATAAAGTGAACGATGGACATAAGTGGAAGTTAGAGAAATCCAGCACACAGATTTTGAGAGCAATTTCAAACTTTTTCATGTCAAGGACCTCCAAAATCGATGTCCAATAGACCACAGATCATGGATGTATAAGAGCTTGTTTCCTGTGCTTTTGCCCTGCGTGTTAGTAAATAGCCTACAATAAATTCTGTTTATGTCATGCTACTAGCACTACTAGCTACTGGCCGATATCCGGTTGTTTGGGAACAGAGACGTTAATACATCCATCACGGTACAGGCTTACAGCATACAGCCCATGGGTGTACTATAGGATAATAAAAGTGATGAATTACAGCCAATATATCCATTATTACAGCCGCATAGCTGGCAGGAAGCTGGCAGAACTAGATATGTCATATGAACGTGCAGGGCAGTGCAGTCCCGTGGGTCTGAGGAACGTTCATTATGCCGAGGAAAATAACTCTGGATTCGGCTATTAGTTCATTTAACAACTTTGGACATAATGATTTAAATGAGGGCTATTTAGGTGTTCGCACTGCGAAGTTGATTTACCTCGAAAAATTATCCTCTGATTTACAGACTCGCTTTATACATCCATGGCCACAGACTCTTGTGTTGTCTCTTTGTTTCTATACTCTTTGACATAAGGAAAGAGGGAACATACATTGAGGAGAGCAGAACCGACGCTGGCAGGTTCTGTAAACCTGTCTGCAAATAACTTTATTCTTCATAATAAGACTGGATGTTGACTGAAGGCTCTTCGAGACGGCCTTGTCAGACAAATTCGAAAGAAATATCCATAAAACCGCCCTTCAAAATTCAATACAACAATCAACCAGCACACTCTGTTCAAATGAACCCCGTCACTGTTTGAGCGTACAAAGTAAGAATTTCTCAAGTTGATATTTTGCTCCTCTCTGTCTCTAAATGATAACTAGTAGCACCTACAGTATAACCAGTTCACAAAGCCTCTACATTTTCTATTCTGAACAACCGAGTAGGTGGTGGAAAAAAATAAATAAAATCTAGTGCACACACAGGACATAATGGATTTACGTTTCTGTCATCATCAATAATGAATGTTTGGAATAAATAGAGAATCCAGTGGTTGTGAAAATAAGAAGATGAAAGCTTTGCAGCGGCTCGGCTCCTTCTCATACAGACCATACATACGGTTATCTTAAAGCTGACATTTCCCTCCCTTCTCAAAGAGAGAACTCATTAGCTGGCATGACCAACAACAGCAACCATGCATTAGAAGAGAAAGAAAACAGCTGCTTGAAGAAACATATAAACATCAAAACAAAAATAAAGTCACAAACCTTTGATTATGGAGTGAACAGGGAAGAAAAAAACAAATTAGAAGGTTTGCAAAACACATTCAAATTACAAATGTATTCGTCCACTTTGATTTCTTTTCTGTAATACAGTATATTAAATAAGACATACATTGTATTAGAGATGGCGGTTTTGCACAGCAAGGAGGCCTGTTGAGGACAGTGACCACTCATTCATTGCAGGGCTGCATGTTTTAAGCTTCCATGACGACAAGCATACCCCTAACCAGTATATATATATATATATATATATATATATATATATATATATATATATATATATATATATATATATATATATATTAGGGCGGTCAAAGTTAACACGATAATAATGCGTTAACTCAAATTCTTTTTTAACGGCACTAATTTATTTAACGCATTAACGCAAGTTGAGATTTTAAGGGCTAGGGTTTTAAAGCTAGAGTGAAGATACTGGTATCATATAAAACTTAAAAACTTGTACAAACATTTTTTAAAGTACAAATTTGATGACGTTTTTAACACCTCTAAAAGTAAAACAATAATACAATTACTGTGGCCCTGCGACAAATGATAAATCTACAAACTAGATCACAGTATACACAGTTATTGAGTTTTATTGAATTTGAATAACTGAAATATTCAGTGTACAATAGCTAACATAACTGCCTTCTCATTGAGGCAACTAAAAGTATATGGTGGTAGACCCAGTCCAATGAAAACAACGTCCACCTGCATTTAACATCAAATGAACATAAGACTGCACTGTAGAGACAACTTGGGTGCAAACTCATCAGGGTTGAAAAAGGTGACAAAGATGCGAACCCCCTTTGGGTGGGGGGGGAGGAGATATATTTTTTTAAATATCAGCTTTAAAATGTGGATTTACAGACAGTTTTAGCATGAGGATATAGGGAAAAAAATCAACCTAGAATTAATCAAAGTAATCTTACTGCTACTGACACGGACAAGTGAAGAGCCTCAACTAATTCCCGCCCAGAAGCATCAGGGACTGAGCGACAAGGGAAAGCAAGGCCGAGGCCCGAGCGGCCAGAGGGCGAGGGGAGCAATACCGATCTCACTGACTCAGACTTAATACCTCTAATGCTACAATTACAGACATTTTATCAAATTTTTAGACCTTGAATATCAAAAACTGAATTTATGAAATTAAGACTTTTGAAGGATGCGCAGGGACCCTAGGTGTACAGCTCTTTAAAATGTCCATTGTACGATACAGATTTACTTAAAAGACAGATGTATGAACATCAGGAGTGCCTCCCGACGGATTAGTGGAGGGGATGATTGAGCACGAGTCCATGAAACGCAGTGTCATTACACTGGTAATCTGAGTGGTTGACAGTCACACTCGTCAGTATGATGTCAATATAAAGACAGGGCGGAAATGATGGGTTATACTACAGGAATCTGACGTGCAAGTTGATATAATGACAAGTTCCCATTGTCAGTTTATCCGAGCATTCAATTTCTATACCTCTTTCATGCCTATTCATTCAGGCATCCATTTCTCCTTTCAGATGCTTCTGCATTCAGTCACTCATGTCTTCGCTCAGTCTGATGTAGAGGTCTCTTTGAGTGCATTAGACCATGGAGGAGTCATAAAAATTACTCCTAAGAACTGACCTGATCCATTGACCGTGCAACCTTGAAACCTGTGCACGCACACACACACTCACACACATACACACCTACGCACACTCAGTTGTCAATTGCCTTAAAAGTGGTGGTCATGCTTGAGAACACATGGATTTCATTCACCCCACAGCTAAATGGAACCAACACGCTTGCCCACACACGTTTCATTAAAGTGCCCTGGTAGGCTTAGTTTGGTACAGTATGAGTCAGGAGAGTTAGAGGACCTGACTGAGATGAGACACACACACACACACACACACACACACACACACACACACACACACACACACACACACACACACACATTTAGAGCCAATTTAAAAATGAGAAGGGATCGGATGCAACTGAGGGAGTTAGTTAAGTAACTTTGCAAGATGAAAGTAGCTGTATTAGATGCACACAGTCATGCATGTGTGTGTTTGTGTGTGTGTGATGTTAAGGTGGCTATCAATCATTTCAGCCAGTTTCATTCCCAGCTGACACTGGGGAAGGTCTGCATTTATTTTGACGATATCCCCCCCCCCTACACCTTTCTAATCCCTTCAACCAATAAAGGAGGACTAAACCAGCCACAGGTTCTACACCTTTTCCATTGGACGGAGCTGGAAATCACACCTGGGTCCAATTGTACTTGAGAAACTGTCAGATATGGGAAGCGTTTGTGTGAATCAATCTGCACTGTCATACGGGCCAGGCCGCTGCCCTTGGGATTATTAAATTGGTTCCTATGTGCCAGACGAGTAAATCCATCACAGTAAACTGTTGCGGGGAAGTCTTACCTGTAGGTTGTGTCTCTCTAGTCTCATCTCCAGGACGTTGTTCTGCTCCTCCAAACGCTGCCGCTCTGCCTCCAAATCTTCTATTTTCTGTCTGAAAAATGCACGCACACACATTCACTGATTTGTTTATTAATATACCGACTGTGCACATTGTTGACTCAATAGGTTAATCCGAGAAGTATAGCTCTGCTCACAGACAAGTTAATCCACTCTTGGTATATATGCATGAATCTTTCATTGTCTCGGGTTTTGAATTGGTTGTCTTATGGAAATTTCTCCATTCTAGGATGCATTGCGATGCGAAACGTGAACGATTCTGAATGAATGTAGTGACAGGGCAGGATGGGTGGATGGATGGATAGCTAGATAGCTAGATAGCAGTAATATAGAAAATTGAGAATGCGATACATTGAGATGCATTGAGAATCGTTGTGCATTTGAATCGTTGACAGGTGAACTGTAACCGGTGTAATGAACTGTAATCGAATCAAATCGTGAGGCCAGTGTTGTGGTTGGATGTGTGTGTGTGTGTGTGTGTGTGTGTGTGTGTGTGTGTGCTACATGTACTACCTGAGTATGCTGACCTCTTCTTTGGTCACTGCAGAGTTGCTATCAGCAGAGGAGGCCTGCTGCTTCTTCAGAGATTCCAGCTCCAGCTCCACCTGGGACAGACAGAGAAGAGAATGGGACAGGTGCACTAACATCAGATCACCTTTGGCCGAGTGCCTGGCAGAAACCTTTTGGTTGCAGATAGATCCTGAGGACTCTTTTCCAGTGTGCTGCTATCTTATCCAGACAGACATCCAAACAAACAGATATATCCTTTAAACACCATTAGTCCTCTGACTCATTTTCCATTTCACAATGTCCCACTCTTTTTCCCTCTAGTACTTGTTTATAGTCTGTCTGTGTCTTAGTTTCTCTCCAATCTCGCTCCCCTCTCTGCAATTATCCCTCGTTTCCATTTGCACACCCATTTTCCTCTTCTTCAGAGAGCATCTGTCCGTCTCTCAGCTCATCCTCACTCCCAGTCTTCCCCAGACGGATAAGTAATTACTGCTATACCAGACAGGTGGATTTCACGCGTCAATACTCATTGCCATGGCTATGTTGATGCCTCCTCGGCAACAAGGAGCCATGAAAAGAAGGGAGATCACAAAACAAGTGAAGACACAAAGACAGAGTCACAGAGTGTGTAACAGAGTTCAGGTCACAACTGCCAACTCTCTGTTTATGCCAGTTTTATACCATATTTTAAAGCAGTTGACTTTTTTGTGACTTTTCATTTCCACAACCCTCAAATAAAAGGGGACATATGCTCATTTTCAGGTTCATACTTGTATTTTGGGTTTCTACTAGAATATGTTTACATGCTTTAATGTTCAAAAAACACATTATTTTTCTCATCCTGACTGTCTGAATATACCTGTATACACTATTTTTAGAATAGGCAAAAATAACACTTGAACATTTGTACTGCATGTAAAAAACTTTATGCAATTATCACAAAGTGGGCTTGTCTGTAAAGGGGAGACTCGTGGGTACCCATAGAACCCATTTTCATTCACATATCTTGAGGCCAGAGGTCAAGGGACCTCTTTTAAAATTGCTATGCCAGTTTTTCCTTGCCAAAATTTAGTGCAACTTCGCAGCATTATTTAGCGTTGATGGCGTACATGTTTGGTACCAATGTATTCCTTCGATTTTGTAGCTTCACCCTAGGTTTAAAGCTGAACCAGCTACAGCCTCTGGAAAGGAGTGGACGAGGTTAAGCCCGCCTCCCGAAAAAAGCCCAGTCTGCTCTGATTGGCTAGCGAGAAAAACATGGTAGACCTTCCCCAACGATAGTTCTCAAGTCCTGGGCAGTATATTCTATTGAGGGGAAAGGGGAGCTAAATCTGAATGGCTTGTTGAATCACATGTTTTCTGATCTAGGCAGCCCACAAAAAATTGACTGGGTTGTCTTGTTTTACAGTTTGTAGGTTGGTAGGCCCTCCAGATACCCAAATGTATGTGAACAAGCACTGAAAAAGTGAGTTTTCATGATACAGTATGTCCCCTTTAAGAAAAATACATATAGGATATTTAAAAGATGAACTGTCCCTTTTAATCTGGCAAAATTCACAGATTAGACTGTTTAATGTCATTCACTGACCAAACTATTCAGAGCAACTTAGCAAATACTCACTCCAAGTAACAATTGAAAAAACAACATTATTAGTATGCTTCTTGTCAATCAGTGTCACTTCAGTCAGGATGTAAGAGAAGTGAGAAGCGACTGTTCTCGTGCCATAAATACAAAGCCAGCTGCTAGATAAGACTGTCCCTTTGAAAAGGTCTACAGAACCAACTTCACTGGAGAAAAATATGTTAGTCAGCATGTTAGTCACAGAGGCATTAGAGCATCTTTGACTCAGAGAAAGGCCAAGTGCACCTGCCAGGATTACAGTCGTGACTAAAAAGGTACCCTAGACAGCTTGAGTGCTAATGGCTGAGGTTACAACGGCTAATCATGAAGCACTAATTAAGATTTCTTTCTATAGCTCTAATAAATGTTTCTTGTTTTTTTTTTGTTCCTCGTTACCGTTTGGGTATGAATAGAAGTTAATTAGGGTTAAATATGTTAAACAATGTTTTGTCTGTATGTCACAGAATAAAACACTACCAATGACTTGCGTGGGAGCGTGCATGTGTGTGTACATTTACTTTATGTATTTACTTATTTGACAGGGACAGTGCATTGAGTTAGCTATAAGCACATTTAAATCTGTGGGCAGTAAACAGAGAATGACATCTCTATGTATACATGTATACTTACTGTTTGCAGCTGAAGTTTCAGAGTCCCTGTCTCTTCCTGTGCTTTGGTCAGCTGGCTCTGAATCGAAGGACACAACAAAGGGATAAAAGTTACATATAACATACTGTCCTTACCCAGCACCGGGATTTGAAGACAATTTTCGTAGAAGCCAAACTGTGGAATTACAACTTCTGTGTCCGTCACGCGATGCCATTGGGCCCAAAAATACTTTTTTTAAACTTACATTGGAAAAGAGACGTCTGTAAAACAGCAGATGATTTGTTTTTCGGTAAATCAACTTCCCAGTACGAACACTCATATAGAACTTATTTAAATCATTTCTAAACGTAGTAAAATTCACTGACTACGTTTACATGCACAAAATATTCTGTTTTTTGTCCTTGTGCTGAAAAACACAATATTCCTACCAAACTGTTTTCATGGCTAATGGAAATTAATGTTACCAAACCACTAATATTCCCGTTTGCATGCAGCCGTACATACTCACATTAACATAACCGGTGGAGGACTTGTTGGACCGTGCGAACACAGCCTCCCTCTATTGTTCTTTCAACCACCTTCTTGAAAATATCGTCATTTTGATATTTGCGCTAGGGCTGTGTATTGGCAATAATCTGGCAATAGTATCATGATACAGGAGTAGCAATTCAATATATTGCGTTTTTGTTTTTTCAAATCTAATTTCAGGAAAACTGTCAGATTTTTAAGAGGTTAATTAAAAATCAATACAACGTTTTGGAGAATCGATATAGTATCACAAAACATAATATCGCTATACTCATGTGTAGTGATATTTTCTTACACCCCTAATTTGCGCATATCCAAAAACCTGTTGATATCCAAGTCTTTCATAATGTTTAAAAGTAGGTGTGTTTCTCCTTCCAAAAAGACATGTGGGCTTTTCTTTTGGGCATGCATCGCTGCAAACTGTTAGTTAGTTAGTTTGTGTACAACACACAGAGCTGACCGTAAACAAACAAGAGGCTGTGTGACGCAAACTGCGGTAAAAACCATGATTGAGACGCATATACCGAATGTGTACATGTCTAAAAAATGCTCCTAAAACCTGACTAATATCAGCATATCCCACATGTTTTAATCGGAAAATTCACCATTCGGATTAACGCCTATTTCGGAATATACAAACTAAATATGCTGTTTACATGACCCGTATCAAATTCGGAATATTGTCATATTCTGAATAATAGTGGAATATCAGTGTGTATGTTACCGTAGTCATTAAATCCAGTTCTCTTTATACATCCATGCTCCTTATCCTACTGATATACAGTATTAACAGAAAGAGAGGATGTGAGCAGAGCTGAGGCCGGGATGACTATATATTATCTTAAGTGTGAATTTCATTCAGTTTTTCAAACACTGACACTCTAGCCTTCTCATATTTCGTTCCTGTGTTGTTCACAATGCCCCTGTGTGCCACAAGTGCAGTTTTATCAGTTTTCAGTGCAGATAGCTGTCAATTTGTCCACTAAGCAAGAGTACTGAGCGTGTAGACAAGGAGCAGCTGAGCATCACACATTCACAGTGCCTTTAGCTTTGGGCAAAGTGTCACTCAGCAACACATTTAGGATACTATGAATACAAGTGTTGTATTTATGTGCGTGTGTGTGTGTGTGTGTGTGTGTGTGTGTGTGTGTGTGTGTGTGTGTGTGTGTACCTCCATCTCTGCATTGTGGTTCTGTGTTTTCTGCAGGACGTCCTCTGCCTCTCTGAGCCGCTTGCTGAGTTGAGGCGAGTACTCGGTAGGCGCCAGCTCGCTGTCGTAAGACTCTAGTATGGCACGCATTCCATCACGCTCCTGTAACACACAAACACACGTTGACATAACACTACAAAATGGAAATCCATGTAGCTGAGGAGGAAGAAAGTCGAAGCATTACAGACTTCTCTGCTATCAGATATGTAATGTTTGTGTGCACCAGAGTGATTTAACCGAGAAGCTCTTTGATGTTTTTCGGATTTGTCTGTTTTACTTTTGCATGACTGTTTGGTGTGTTAATATGACGGGCAAATGCCTTTGTAAATGAGGAACAAAGTATGAGGCAGCTGCACTTTTCTCATCCAAGCTGTGACAAGAGAAGCTCAGGGTTATGGTCGTGCTCATGTGAGTTTCTCCTCGTGTAATAATCAAAACGAGACAAATGTCTTTGTAGATAAAAGATAACTAATAATAATAATAATGATCAGAGTTATGACAGATGTATTGGCAAATGAAGCATATAATATTATGCTGCCTCATCCCTCTTACCTGAGATAATTTAAAAATTCTAATGATTTTTTCCTCCTCTATAATACTTGAATGAAAGACATATACTCTGTCCAGTAAATCAACATGGCAGAAGTTGCTTCTCTTAGAGAGGAGAGGATAAAAACATCCTCAAATCAACGTCTTCCCTTCAGACTGTCACGGCGTCTACAAATAGCTCACAAGTCTCTGTCACTGTGTGTCTGTATAGTTGATGTTTCAGTGTGTGTGTTCATTCTCACACACAAGAACATGCATGTCTTGGTATGGTTCCCAAAACACAGATAAAAATGTATAGAAAGTAGGGCTGTCAAAGTAAATGTGATATGTCATACTAGCTTGTCGTGAAGAAGGTTAAATAATGCTCCAAAAACTGGCATGGTCATTTCATTTCAAGGGGTCCCTTGAACTGGAAATTGGTTCTATGGGTACCCACGAGTCTCCCCTTTACAGACATGCCCACTTTATGATAATCACATGCAGTTTGGGGCAAGTCATAGTCAAGTCAGCACACTGACACACTGACAGCTGTTGTTGCCTGTTGGGCTGCAGTTTGACATGTTATGATTTGAGCATATTTTTTATGCGAAATGAAGTATACTTGAATATACTCAAATACTTGACAAATCACCCTTTAAGGTACATTTTGAACAGGTAAAAAAATGTGAGATTAATTTGTGATTAATCGCAATTAACTATGGACAATCATGCGTTTAATCACGATCGATTGACAGTCCTAATATCGATATATTGCCCAGCCCTATTCAGATGTTTGAAGAGAAAGGAAGAGTGCATACTGTAGACAGCCAACAGCTACAAGTGGACAAAAAAATGTTAAATCATTTTATTTTATATGTTACCAATGCGGTCATTAATCAATGTATAATATCTTACGAAGCAACAATGTTATTGGCCACTGGTTAATTATCTGTGACACTATAAAATACCATTTAATAATAAACTTTCAATTCAAAAACTGCGCAATCCATTACACGTCTGAAAAATGTACCTGACACAACATTTTAGCTTGCAACAGTAATGAATGATTGCTACATTTAATTAACACGTGACATCTATAAATCTGTACTGGTTGCCAGGCAACACGATGAGTGAGAACAATCTAATCTGTTTAAAAACTGGCAAACAGCCCGTTTATTAATGCAAACTCACTGTCAGTCAAGACTGTTTAAATGCTGCGTCTCCTCCCCTCTCTTAAGCGCGCTGCTTTATAAAGCAAAGCAGGCGGCATTTTGTGGCAATCAAGCTTTTAATAAACATCTCACAAACAGCAAGGCTGCTCAGGACCATCCTTGACTTGTGAGGGTCATTGAAAGCTCAATCGTCTATTATTAACAGGGCTAATTTGGGGGAGGTAATAAATACCATCAGTGAGTACCATTTCAGATAACTGCATGCAATATAACATGTTGATTGCTAAGTAGTGCTGTCTTTTTAAAATGGCTTAAAAGCACCTTGTGTTTCCTGGATGTAAAAAATCTATGAATAATTGGCTGCAATTGCTCTGTCAGATTAGCTCGTAGGCTAGCA
This sequence comes from Sebastes umbrosus, assembly GCF_015220745.1. Classification (NCBI taxonomy): domain Eukaryota; kingdom Metazoa; phylum Chordata; class Actinopteri; order Perciformes; family Sebastidae; genus Sebastes; species Sebastes umbrosus. The sequence continues at coordinate 18,069,295 of NC_051271.1, forward strand.
TCTGAAAACAAACCATGATTACCCTAATCAGATTCTGCCGGTCATTAGCCAGATCGAAACCAACATAATCCATTTAAAGATGACGGAGTCTGGGTCATCTAAAAACACTATATGTGAAATCATCCTTAATTTAAACTTTATTTGTTTTGGCGGCGAAGCGGCATCATTCGTCACGCAACATTACACAATACATCCTGTGAGAACCTTGGAACGGAGAGACGAAAAAGACCAACAGGAGGACAGACTGAACAGAAGTAAAAACAAAACGGTACATTTAGAGGTCAGTGTGTGTTTGTGTGTAACCAGCCCGCCCTTCGGCTATTTACTGTCTATTAACCTGCAATGAAATTCACTCAATCTAAATCAAAAATCTGTCGGCTCTTCTCTGATAAAAAGTCTAATTTTAAAAAACGCACAAACAAACAAACAAACAAACAAACAGGGAGAGGGAGGACGGAGTGATAAAACTATCATTACCGTTTTCATCATCTATTTTTTCAAATTGCTTTTATGTCAACGGTTTTATCTGGTGCGTGAAGATGTGACTGTGCCTCTAACGGGTCAGCGAGTCGGTCCAAACTGAAGGATATTATGAGAAACAAAACATGTGAGCAGCGCAGCAGTAGCTTTAAGGAGACGCAGCCTTGTGGCGGAGAGGGACTTCCTTAACAACCTGTTGTCAAGGTGCTGCTGAGCAAGGCACTTCATCATCACTGATTTGTGAGCCAACGTGGCTACAGTCACTCCCACAGGTTGAGCGGGGAACTTGAGATCTGTATATTAGTGATGTTACGTGCTGTGCCGAGGCTTCGGAGCGTGTGTCGAGTAATCCAGGAAGTTTTCCGCGAAACACAAATTGAGGCTTGTATCGTTTTAGACCAATGACGTCACTGAAGATGCCCGAAGCCGAAACACAGTTGATAACTTATCATTCCTGAATAAAAACGGAAAATGTCTCCACTATTTTTGCCCAAAACTGCATGTACTTATCATAAAGTGGGCATGTCTGTAAAGGGGAGACTCGTGGGTACCCATAGAACCCATTTTCATTCACATATCTTGAGGTCAGAGGTCAAGGGACCGTTTTGAAAATGGCCATGACAGTTTTTCTTCACCAAAATTTAGCCCAACTCAGGAGCGTTATTTAGCCTCCTTCCCGACATGACATGGTTGGTACCAATGTATTCCTTAGGTTTTCTAGTTTCATATGATATCTGTAGCTTCACTAGAGCCCTAAAACTGAACCTGCCAGAGCCTCTGAAAGACAGTAAAGTCAGTCGGGATCGCCCATGGCCCCGCAGGTCTCTTAGGGTTAAGCTTAATATAACTTTCTGAACATTTGGCTGGTTAGAACAAAATGTTCAGCGCCATCCTTGAAAAACAAAAGGATCAAAGTTTTACAAAGCCTGCAATGGATCTTTTTTTTATAATCCATCATGACTGGATGGTAAACAACTTCATACCCTCCGAATGCTTAGATAAGTTAAAATGGTTGAATGCCAGATCAGTGTTGGGCCAAGTCATATTTTCAACATGCCTGTAACTCTGCTTAGTTATGGAGGTTCCTGAGAGTGTGTGTGTGTGTGTGTGTGATTTGTGTACTAACAGACTGAGCATGTTGACCTCGGGAATTACACATACTGAGAAATCAATATCACAGGGAGGTCTAGTCAGGAACTGCAGAGCAGGGGGGAGCTAGATAGACAGATAGAGGAGTCACATGACCTTCATCAACCAATCAGAGGGAGAGAGGGAGAAAGGGCAGATTAGGAATTCTGCGGTGGCATTGAGATTCAAGAGCCCACTGTGTTCTCTGAGTGAACCCATTTGTGCCCAAAGACTATATTTAGTATGATAAGGAGACACGCCACAACATACTTTGGGAAAGAATCTAACAGTACAACTTTGACATTTTTAGATCACATGAAAAATTCCATTTTTATCAATAGTCAAAGTCAGGAATTTTTGAAAAATTAGGAAAAACTCACTGTGTTTGTGTTTATTAAATGTCTTCCATATGAAATATCTTCTTTACAATGCCTATTAGGCTAAAATCAGTAAAAAAAATAGTATTAAAAATGAGTAAGGTAAATTCTAACGTCATCATGATGTGTTCAAATGTAATCTTGCAAAATGTAGTTTTGGGCAAGAAACTTGAATGAATCCAGATGTTTGAAGGAGATGTTTTCACATCAATATAGAATAGATATTAGAGTGGGAACTATGACTGTTTAACTTCCTAACAAAAAACAGCATGCAAACGGTAATAAAGGAGTGGATGTTGAAGTAGATGGGATTTATTGTTTTACTTTGTTTTTTTACTGTGGTATCAAATTAGTATTGAATCGTGGAACTTCACTGGTATTGCTATAGACTACTTAATTTCTATGACATCCCTAATGGTGGAAAGGTGGTGTCGTGAGAGTTTAAATACTTGCTGATGTGTCTGCATTTATGGGTTTTGTTTTTGTGTGTGTATCACTGATTGCCGGGCACCTTGGTTAATAGCAGCACTCTCTTCTGTAGTCGGCGGACGAGAGCGTCCTGCGCCTCCCTCTTCTTCTGCTCCTCCAGAGTCCTGCTGCGCTGCTTGGACAACTCTGCACGGAGCTCAGACTGGGAACGCTCTGCATTCCTCACACTGATGGACCGGGAGAAACGAATGGGTGGTAAGACAAAAAGATGTGTGTGGGGGTTAATAACAAGGGAGAGGAGAGGGAAACAGATTGTTTAGTGCTTAATGTTCAGACAATGTGAGAAAATCAATTCAGAATAATACTCCTCACAGATGACTTACCTGACTGACACCAAATAATTCCCAGACAACTGTCCAGAAATTATTTGCAGCAGCGTCTTGTGCCAAATCTGATCAATAGGACAATAATTATACAACAAGCTCCCTTCATCCCCTCCCACAACCAGCGCTCTCCCATTCTGCTGTTTCTAATATTTCATAATGAGCCCAATACGCTCTGTAGAAGAGAGACGCTTGTTAGCTAATGAAAGCTTTCTTAGCTGGACTGAGCTGCCGCATGAACACACCAGAGCATGCGCGCAGCCGTCCCTGCAGACATCACCTCTGCCTAAACAGGACAAGTTTAATTAGAGAATTCCCTCTCTCTCACTCACAATCTCTCACGCATACACACACCAGTGGTTACTGTCAGGAGTGCTATCAGAATCAGGACCAGTTTAATTAACTTTGTGACAATTAAGGACTTCTCAGAGATACGCTCTAATAGATACACGGGGGAAGGGAGGCAGACAGAATGAGAGGAAAAAAGTCTGAAGGCAGAGAGAGAGCAGGGATTTAGTGTACGTGAGAGGAAGTGTGAGTTACCGGCTGTTGAGTGTGTAGTTCTGTTCTTTCAGAGCAATTTCTCTCTGCTGGATCTGAATCACCTCCCTGGACAGATCCTCTGGTTTCCTACAGACGAGACACACACAGAACAGTTAGCATACACGTGTGTACACGCAGACACACACAATGAAAAATCAATACGACTGAGAGAGCAGAAAGGACAGAGAATAGATGAAAACGACAGCGTTTCCATATTCTATTGTTAGTCGGCCAGTGGGGAGCTGGGAAATAAAGTGACACGAGCAGCAGAGGGAAAGATGAGAGGAGGATAGTGGGCTAAATACTGGTCACAGTTCTACAAAACAAACTCGCTCCGTGGGAGAGATTGACAGATTACAGAAACACACACACACACAATGGGTAGGCAACAAAGCAGAAGGTCACATACTCCGACAGAGACGCACCACATGACCTCCAAACTCTAAATCCTGGCTGTAACTATGGATCTGCCCAAAAAGTGATTGCCATTATCTCTTTATCTCTTGTGAAATGGGCATACATTAGAGGAGCTTAGCTCAAAATCGCACTTCTGCCGCCACCTCGCAGTCAAAATTACTCACCTGAAAAAGTGATTGCTCTGTAATGCAACTCAACATTTGTGAGATTGGCTCCTAAAGGCAAAAAGACTTGAAACTTTTCACCATCAGAGTAACATTGCTCTTGATCCATAACAAAAAGCATGCATGTCATCAGACTTTACGTATCACTAGGGACTGTCAGTGGCAGCCTGAGGCCTGGTATTGTGGACATACATGGAAGGAAAGGGCTGAAAATCCATATTACGCTGTGTGAAAGTTGGGTGGCGTGGATTTATCACCACTTCCAATTCCGCTAGGTGGAGCCTTAGGTATGAAAATAATCTCATGACTAAAATATGAGTTCATGAATCATATGATGGAATAACTATGGTACCCAAAGTAGGTAATTCCACATCGCCCTGAGCACAGAGGGATTAGCCTTCCCCTCATCTTATGAGAGAGGCTGTTTTTAAGTGTTCTGGAGGGGTTTCACAGGTCATGAGCCAGCCATCTCTGCTGCTGCTGCAAATAACGGGTTGGTTGCATATTATTAAGTGAGATGTTGTGAACTACTACGAGGTAACTATGAGTATATGTACTGTCAGGGTAGTGCAATTCAACTGGGAGTCTAGTTTTGAGCACACACTTAAAGGGGAACTTCAGTTTTTTCAACATGGACCCTATTTTCCCATGTTTTTGTGTCTAACTGACTAATCGGGACAACAATTTTTTTAAATGGGTCCAGTATTGAGGAATAACTCTGTAACCAGCAGCCACGAAATGAGCTGCGAGGGCAAGTGAGCAGCGTCAATGTGACGTTATGTCGACTAAAAGTGCTTGTTTTTGCCACTGTCAGGCTCAGATTGTTATTATAAGTGTCTGACAACATTATGGAAAGGACCCTACAGAGAAAGAAAACGTTTTTCTTACCTTTCTCCAGTCTGTTTGTTATTGTGTCCAAGTCCCGCTCAAGGAGAAGTCTCGTTATGAAATTTGAGTATCCGTATAATACAGGCGGCCATTGAATTCAAAGACCTCATCCACATTGTGGAAATCATCTAAATATTCAGCCATGACTTTGAAAATCTTTCAGATAACACTAAGCTACGCTTTCTGTACTCCAACACAACAAATTCCGTGTTTCCACCATGAATGTATTCCACTCTTCCACCGTTGTCTTCCGACAACACTCACCTCGCCAGATTTCAGAACGAGACTTCTCCTTGAGCGAGACTCTTTCCATAATGTCAGACACTTAATATGACAATCGGAGCCTGTCATGGTAAAAACAAGCACTTTTAGTGGATGTAAATGACGGTGTCAGCTTGCCCCAATAGCAACATATAGCAGCCCGTGAACAGCTGCAGTCTCCCTCAATACTGGATCATTGCAGACATTGTTGTCGCTATTAGTCAGTTAGACACAAAATCATTGGAAAATAGGGCCCAGGTTGAAAAATACCAAAGTTACCCTTTAAGTGGGAAGTGATTTTAGAGTCTTGTTAAAGTGTTGTGGGTTCAGTTTTGGGAAACAATGTATAAACTTAATTATTGTGGAAAACAGGATCAAGACAGATGTATACTGTGTACACAAACACACACATTAACACCTCAAACTGTATTTCTAACTTCTTTCTTGAGACGCAAACGCACCAAAACAGTCTCAATTCTCTCTTTAGCTGGTGAAAACGCTACTGAAAATCTATTTCCAGAAAACCTCCTCCTATATTTTCATCATTTGTCCCTTCAATGTTGCTCCACATGGCCTAATTTTACGAAAATATTTTCATTCCTTTTGCTGTCAATCTTACATTCAATTGTCAACCACATGGATACACACATACGCAAGCACAATGTCATCAGACTGTGTGACAGAAGGAAAGGAAATAAACACCAGCAACCAGCCAAATGCTGGCAAATTCAGGCTGCGGCTGTGAGGCTTGTCTCCTCCACCGGGCAGCCACAGTGACTGCTGTTGGGAGTTAACTTCGGTCCAAAAGTTATTTTCGTGTGGCAAAACAGCACAAATGGCTGGTGAGGGACCAAATCCAGTGTTGCAGGAGACAAAGTCCTCATTTACAGCACCAATGTGTTTACTCCTCATTAACATCTGCTCCACAAAATATTCTTTTCACACCACTAATGACCACCCCGAAACACCTGGCGACAAAAGAGCTAGAATATGTAAACTAAAGCAAAACCAAGTATCAGTAGCTTGCAGTTATGAGAAATGACTTACAGGCCAGCAAAATTAACAAATCAATAATACAAATACACACTAGTGTGCCAAAACACCGTCGCCCCTTATGAGATATTTCATACTTAATGACAGAACAAGAAGCAGCCTAAACATGAGCTCCGAGATGAAGCTTTGTTTTGATGTCAACATTCATTCAGACGCTGTTACATCACTGATGGCACTGTGATATTATCATTCTGCCGCTGCAGTGTCATCTATTTTCTTTTCTATTGAAACTTGCTGATCATTTTCAACTCCAAAAAACAGCATAATGACATAAATCCAGACTCGATTCCACTCATGCCACCATTCTTTAGCTTCCTCATTAAACACATAAAACTTACGTACCCGAAAAGAGTCATCACATTACAAATTATGATATAATGACTGTTTAACAGCCTGAAAGGATCACAATATGCCACTAATGCACAAATCTGAGTCAATACGCGGCGGCACTGTTGTGTTGGGTGAAATAAAGGTGAACAGATTGCTGAATGAAACACTCTTGCTTTCCCATTTGCCTCCACATCACAGGACTGTGTAGGGAAAACAACATCCTCACAATTAAGTTGGCCATTTAGTAAACAGTAAAAACAGCTTGAAGGAGTTTCTAACTGTTGGTTTGCAAGCTGCATTAACCTTTACTTTTGATCAGTATGAGCCTCACACATATGGCTGCCCTTTAGAAGCTGTATGTGCGATGCAGTTTTTTTTTTGTTTTTTCAGCAAAAGCACTCGGGCAGCCAATGACATGGCCGTCTGAACACCTGAGTTTTGAGGACGGTTTCAAATTTTCAACTCAATTTACCCGGGGTGACAGCCTGGTCGGACTTTGATTTTTCAGGAAAATGATCGACAGCCCAACTAAATTATTGTGTATATTAAACTGAGATTGGTATTACATTCCTGTGATCCTCCCAGGTCTTTTAATAATTGTAAATTTAACACACGCCATCAGGCCCAATAACACATCACATAAGACCAAAATGAAACCTTAACCGGAGGAAACACTTCATTTCATAATTTTTTACAATTTGTACTTTTTTCCTTCTTGCCCTGGAGGAAGGTGTAACACACATTGTATATACACACACAAACACACACAGTATATAGAACCAACCGGATGTGCTGTGTGTATGTGCTCCATTTAACATTCTGTTTACATCAGAGTTAATCATAGAGAAAATGGTGCTCGTGCGTGCGTGCACGTGTGCATGCATGCGTGCGATGGACAAGGCTGCAGTGTTTATAATCTGTCAGATCTGCTCCACCGCTCACAAGGAAACATGCAATCATTCTCTCATTACCAGTTTTGACTGGATGCATTGAGACACATTCAGCACACACAAGCAGGTATAAAACAAACACACACACACCTTTACACGCTGGTGGAATCAATCCACAGTGATGAGGCACATTTAAATGGAGGGACCACAGCTCCACCTAGTGGTGCTCAGTCATATTTCATGCAAAAATATACTAATACAACTATTGGAAACAAACCTGTCTACCTCTGTTTTTCTGTTTCATTATCACACACACACACACACACACACACACACACACACACACACACACACACACACACGCACACACATACACACATACATACACACTTTGACAGTATCTGACCTTATGTTGAGTCCAGTAGATTGCCCAAGGTTTTCCCAGGCTTTGAGTTTCTCTGCAAACCTCTGAGGATTCAAGAATCAATAGGTCACATGTTTGTCGATGTATAGGAAGTACATGCTATTGTTATTATGGCAGCAGTCAAGTGCAAGAAAAATATAAGATATATCACAGTTGAACAACATAACATAGACATCACTGGAAATTTAATAAACTTTTAGAATACAACAAAAATATTTTTAACTTTAGAGCTGCAATGATTATCGAATAATCAATTATCAACTATTAAATGAATCGGCAATCGACAGTTTTTCCTCGCCAAAATTTAGCCTAAGTTCGTAGCATTATTTAGCCTTCTTCGCGACAAGGTTGGTAACAATGATTCCTTTTTTCTTGTCTTATAGTTTTGTATGCCAGTATCTTCACTCTAGCTTTAAAACTGAGCTCTCTGCACCTCTGATTGATTGCATTAATGTGTTAAAGAAATTAGTGGCGCTAAAACGAGTAGGGTTGACAGCCCTACTTTTAATATCTTAATTTCATGTTTAGAGTGGTAAAATATAATAATGATATGCTACAGAGTGATATGCACAATACAATCTCACAACTACATATAAGTGAGTAGTTCACCTCCTTCTCCAGTTCCATATTGACCAGCTCTTCTTTGGTTTTCTCCATCCTCTCCAGCTTCCTCCTCAGCCCCTCCACCTCCTCTTTCAACAGGCTGCAATTCTCCCGGCTCTCCCTGGACGTGGAAGTGGAGTGAAAACAGCAAAGACAAAAACAAACGCAAATAACAAAATTAACTTCAAAGCTTAGAGTCTGATGTAGAAATGGCATACTTTTGATCCCCGGCTACATTCACACTCTGACATGATTTTAAAATTCATTCATTCAACCTTTATCTAAATCTCGAGGAATCATTGAGCCCTCATTTTCAATGATGTTGAGAGTACAATAAACACAATGTACAATACAACTAAATAAATAGACACAGAGCATAATTAAGGAATTACAAGAAGCATCAGCCAGACAACAATAGATCAATGTTAAAAACTTAAAAAAAAAAATTAATTAGATACAGTATCAGAGTAAGGGCCATTCTTAGCCCAGGTATATCAAGGCCCTGAGGCTAATAGCGAGGCAGATAATGTCTCTCTGTGTGTGTGTGTGTGTGTACATACAGTTACATTCATGTGCGGAGTAGTTTGTAATCATGGATTTAAAATCACCTACAGATCTGATTCAGTGTGTTTTTTCAGCAGTGAGTTCACAGTAATTATATCTATGTATGCATAATGAAAGATAAAACATTTGGAACTGGGTAACATATTAACATGTATTGTATTAATCTGAGGACGGCTGCAACTAATGATTATTTTCAGTGTTGATTAATCTGTTGATTCTTTTCTCGATTAATCGATTAGTTGTTTGGTCTATAAAACGGTGAAAAATGACGATCAGTGTTTCCTAAAGCCCAAGATGACGTCCTCAAATGTCTTGTTTTGTCCACAACTCAAAGATATTCAGTTAACTGTCATAGAGGAGTAAAGAAACCAGAAAATATTCACACTTAAGAAGCTGGAATCAGAGAATTTTGACTTTTTTTCTTAAAAACAACTCAAACTGATTAATCGATTATCAAAATAGTTGGCGATTAATTTAATAGTTGACAACTAATCGATTAATTGTTGCAACTCTAAATCTGATTATTCTAAAACCCAAGCTTATATGTAATTTCTCTCTTTCTCTGATAAAAAAAGTAGTAGTAACAAAGATGAGCACAGTATGAATTACTGTTTTTTCACACCACTATTTCAGCTGCAATTTACAACCTTTTAGTGCTGCAGAGGAGAGCCAATAGGTGTCATTAATGATGACATTTGTTAGTAACGTTACTTTCTGACATCATCTTTCTTTACTCATTCTGCTTCTTTTCCATGAACATTTGTCTACTTAAAATAAAAAAACTGTCTTAAAACTAGTAAAGAGTTGATGTGACCAAGCAGTCAGTTACAGTATCTGCAGTAGAATTCCAGTTGTGTAAGCAACATTATTTTTAATCCATTATCTTGAGAAATGAAATTGAGTTTCATGCTTTAAATCGATGTTTCTGAAATCAGAGCACTGCCAACAGTGGGGAATAATAATGTGCATGAATTCTGTATTTCTGCACTTACTCTTAAAGTTAACATTTCTCATGTGGCATGAGTTTTCTCCACTTTCCCTCCTCACCTAATGTCTCCTAGTGTGGTATGATGACCCAAAGTCACACTGAAATGTCAAGAGGTTTTTGAGCTCTGTGGGGTCGCACTAGACTGAACAGTAGTCTTTAAAAATGAAAGCCTGTCAATTCTTATGAAAGGCAGTAAAAACTATAAAATGTATTTGACCTGAGAAAGGCATTATCATCTCTGAGGCGCTTCAAATCCTTCTCCAGGTCTGGAACCTTGGCCGCCTCTGACTTTACAGTCTTCACGATGGCCATGTCTTGCTCCTGGAGGGCGAGACGCCACTCCAACTCCTGCCGAAACACAGAAAGAGAAATCAGCCAAAAGAAATACCAACAGCATGTGTGTATTCAGTGCCCTTGCTTTTGTTTCCCATATGGACATCTTTTAGGAATGGAATAATTTAAATACTTTATGAGCATAAATATTTATCATGTAAAATGTGTGTGAAAAAGTGAGGGTAAAAAAACATTTCAACCTACATTATATAATTTGAAAATGAAAAGTGAAGTGAAAAAGTAGTTGAAACAAGAATCCAATAATTCAAATGATAAACTATACATGTGACAATGGGCCTCATGGAGGAAGCGGTATACAAACAAATTTCCTCTTATTTTTGTTCCACAATTTGTTTTCATTTTGTTAAAACCCATTGATTTTTGGGATTCACCAATGTTTTCTTATTTTTGCTCTTCTCTTAGGTAGGGTAAGGTAAACACTGCTGCATTGCATAGCAGACAATTTCCAGTCCATCACGCACAAAGTCTGTGATCACAAACTGAGATTGCTGAGTGGCCCAAAATAATGTAAACTGTAACATACCTTAATCTTGACGATGTGCTCTGAGCAAACAGACTGGGCAGCTTGGAGATTTTGGCAAAGCTGAGAGGCTTCCTGATACTTCCTGATTATAATACCAAGCAGACAGAAGAGTGTGGTCAGCATTTATCTTATGCAGTACAGCCTGAAAACAGAGCTAGGTAGTCTCAGAGTGCGTCTGTACCTGCGTTGTAGATCTAACTGTTCCTGCAGTTCCTGGCTTTCCAGGGTTTGAGAAGAAATTGTCAAATCTTGGTTTTGAATCTTCTGCTTCAGCTCTCTGATCTCATCCTTCAAAGAACTGATGGCCTGAGAACAGATTACAGAAGTAAGCCCACATAAGATAAGATACATGACCAGAGTACAAATGCAGTGTGCAAGTTTGTGTGCGTACCTGGTTAGCAGTGTTCAGTCTAGTATCTCGCTCCTCCAGTTTCCTGTTCAGGCCCTCCATGTTCTTACGGAGAGCACGATTTACCTCCACCTGCTCTGATAGGTTCTTAGCTGCCTCTGTCTCTCTCTCCTCCAACTTTTTTATTCTCCCCAAGAGATCCTGGTTCCGGTCAACCTCATGCTGTAGCATAAAAGGGTGAAAAACAGGTTTTACCTAATGTCTTCTCTGACGCTTATTCGTTCAATGTGTACGGGTGTGTGACCTGTACCTCCAAGTCTCGTGCGTTGTCAGAAGCAGCCCTCTCAAGTTCAAATCGAGCTCGCTTGTGACTCAGCTCCATCTGCTTCTTCTCCTGGTCAAACTGAAGGTAGCGATTTGTGGAGTGAACCCTATCTGCTGCTTCCAACAACTAAAGGGAGAGACAAGTCAGTCAGTGCAGAAGGTTGCATGTTAATGCCACCTTCACACAGCTTACAGTTGATGCCCGTCAGTTTGTGTATACCTCCATGCTGCGTTTGTACTGACTCTGCAGGGCCCCACTCCCCGCTGAGTGCTCTGACAGCCGCTGTGGTGGTTCAGTGCGGCTGATGAAGGAATTGAAGGACTTCAAAGTTGTTAACACAGTGGTGTCATCTTCTAAATCCATTTTGAGAGTCACTGCTGTTGTAGTGCACAAATGGAAGATTCAGAGATAAGAGCAGGAGTCAGTAAAGCCATACTGCAGTATTAAAAACAACACAACACAAGCCGTAGTCTGCTGGGGGAGCAGCACTGGAGCCGCTGACACCAACAGCCTTCATAAACTGATTAAGGAGGCCGGCTCTGTAATAGGCTGCAACCCAGACACTTTTGAAGTTGTGGTGGAGAGAAGGACACTAAACAAACTGTTATCCATCACGGATAATCCTGACCACCCTCTCCAGCACCTACTGGACAGACAGCAGAGCTCTTTCTCTAATACTTCTTTCACACCAATGACCAGAGTCGGACCAGGGTTATCAGACCCATGTTCAATCCTTCTTTTGTCAATTCAACCCAAGCCAGTCAACACAGGTTAATCCCTGGTCACGACAATTCAGATACGACCTGGGTCACCGGCCGGGAGCAATGCATACCAATTACTTTAGGTGTTGAAAATGGGGGGTGGGTGGGTTACATGTCTGGAGAGAGAGATGATATTGCCATCATCAGTGTATGCAAAAATGTAAAATGTCACAGAATGATGCAGGGTTTTGGGATAATGTGGTGTAAATATAGTATATTACAGCATTTTTACCTTTGTAAAATGATATATCATACTGTGTTACGTGGAGCTGTAATGTAGGCTATGCAAAAACATACTTTCCTCTCTACAACACCACACATCTGGCTAACAGAGAACTCCGCTTTATAGTTTCTGTCTCAACCATTCATTCTGTTTTAGGCCTGTAATAATCTAGCACATGTAGAATTTGCACATTGGTTTACTACCTCATTTCATTTTATTTTATTTTAAATTGTAACTTGCACACTTTGCTAATGTATATAGTATGTTATTGTTATTCTATGTTCATATTTTATATTTTCTAAGCTAGTTGTAGTAGTCTGGTATATTTATAGTGTATTCTAATATATTCTTTATACTGTATATACTATATATATTATCTGTAGTGTTGATATGTGCATTTTATTTACTGTTCCTGTGCATTGCCTGGATAACCTGCTGCTGTAACAAGAATTTCCCAATTTCGGATCAATAAAGTACATCTATCTATCTATCTATCTATCTATCAACACCGCTATGTCAGCTAATAGATAGATAGATAGATAGATAGATGTGTTTTTTTACATTTATCCTTTGATATTGCAATATATTGTTATTAATTGTTTTTTATTTGTTTGTTTGTTTTATTGACACAACAAACATTAATTACTTCTTTATTGTTTTCTTCCATTTACATGCATGTTCTTTTTAAATATCTATATTAATAAGATATATATAATAGAATAATACAATTTGCTTAATGAATTGTATATATGTGTATATATGTTTTTGTTTTTATTTTTCTCTTTTTTTTATTTGTATTTATTATTGAATTGACTCTTTGGCAATATTGTTCACCTGACAGTCATGATCAATAAAGCAAATTGAATTGAAATTGATAGATTGCTTGATAGATAGATAGATAGATAGATAGATAGAAAGAGAGTTAGATAGTTAGATAGATAGATAGATAGATAGATAGATACAGTAAATAGATAGATAGATAGATAGATAGTTAGTTAGATAGTTAGATAGATAGTTAGATTGTTAGTTAGATAGATAGGTAGATAGATAGTTAGATAGTTAGTTAGATAGGTAGATAGATAGGTAGATAGATAGGTAGATAGATAGATAGATAGGTAGATAGATAGTTAGATAGATAGGTAGATAGATAGGTAGATAGATAGTTAGATAGTTAGTTAGATAGGTAGATAGATAGGTAGATAGATAGGTAGATAGATAGATAGATAGGTAGATAGATAGTTAGATAGATAGGTAGATAGATAGGTAGATAGATAGATAGATAGGTAGATAGATAGTTAGATAGATAGGTAGATAGTTAGGTAGATAGTTAGGTAGATAGTTAGGTAGATAGGTAGATAGTTAGTTAGATAGTTAGATAGATAGGTAGATAGGTAGATAGGTAGATAGTTAGTTAGTTAGTTAGGTAGTTAGGTAGTTAGGTAGTTAGATAGATAGTTAGATAGATAGATAGATAGATAGATAGATAGTTAGTTAGGTAGATAGGTAGATAGGTAGTTAGGTAGTTAGGTAGTTAGGTAGTTAGGTAGATAGTTAGTTAGATAGTTAGTTAGATAGGTAGATAGATAGGTAGATAGATAGTTAGATAGATAGATAGATAGATAGTTAGTTAGATAGATAACACTGCATTATGCTCTATAACTCTTGTGATAACTTGTCACAGGTCAGGTTCACCAGCTCAACCTTATAAAACACCAAACACTAGCAGATATCTTACTTTAATCAGAAGATACCTGACATTAGCTTCCTCACTACACAAACAGCAACAAAGTTATCCAAGCTAAGCTAGCAGCTTAAAACACTAACATGCTTACAGTCTTCAGAAGAACCAGTTAGCATTTACATTCATACGGTCTCGCTCGGGAAGCATTATGTCCTCACCTCGGAGCTGACTTGTTTGTGAAGAGGAGCAGGTTGGTAGTAGATAAGTTATCTTTGCTCTGCTAGTTAGCTTGTTAGCTTGTTAGCTGCACACACTACTCACTGAAATCCCTCCAGTTTAGCTCGAATGAGAACGAGATCTCGCGAGACTTTTTTGGCGTATCGCGAGAGTGTCAGTTTCACTTTCCTTTGGACAGATGGGGGGGGGGGGGAATTAAACTTCACACCAGCGCTGCACAGTTGTTAATTAAATTAAAAGTATGTATGTTAATTAAACTAAAAGAATGTAAGCGTTTTACACCTCAGGCTGCAGATGAGCAGCTGTTATGGCAGTTTGTATGCCTTTTTATGAGGAGGCAAGACAATTACCCAGCCAACATGGTTATGTGGGCCCCACATGGGTTATGCTGGGGGTACCTGGGTACCAAGTGGGTATGGGCCCAAAATGGGCATCTTATCTGGGGCCCACTTGGATCAACCAAGTGGTTTCTAGGTGGGTCACTAATGGGAAATTACTGCATGGGCTCAGAATGGGCAACACAAATGGCGCCCACTTGGGTCAACTAAGTTGGTCCCACATGGGCTCCCCATGTGGGCTACCTGTGTGGGTCCTAGTTGGGTCACTACTGGGAAATTAGTGCATGGGGCCCAACATGGAAACTGTGCGCAAACCCACTTACAACCCATATTGCAGGCCATGTAGTCCCCATGTAGGTCCCACATAGAATTTAAACCTGTGGCCGAGATGGGTTTTGGTTTATGTTGCCCAGATTGGGCCCATAAAACACCCAGTGTACTCCTGCATGAAACCCACAAGGGCAATTGGCACGGGGTCATTATGGAACCCATGGACAATCCCTTATAGGGGCCATTTTTCAGCCCATTTACTACCCACATGGGCCCCACATACAAATGTTGGCTGGCTCTAACAGTTCACTTAAACAGAGGTTCTCAATCTTTTTGGGGCCATGAACTCCTTACAGGGTAGAACATTTTTCCAAGGACTCCTCATAATCATAACAATTAATTGTATTTAACAATCATATTAGTTCCCATTGGAACTATTTATATTGTAAAACGTTTTGACCTGTACTTCTTGACCTGACTCTTCAGACCTGTTTCATAGCGATAAACAAAAACACATTTTAATGTGAATCATGTTAATACCAATGTCCTAATGAATCCAGACATGTAAAATTACCAGTTTAATGCTGACCTTCAGTACGTGCTTCAACTTTAAAACAATTAACGTATTGCTCCTTATTCAAATCATTGGCAGAAAGCTCTGAACAAATCATAACAGAAGTTATCATAATAATGTTACAGAACAAATGATAGTAATTAAGCATATTACTTACTGGAATATT
Organism: Sebastes umbrosus; assembly: GCF_015220745.1. Taxonomy (NCBI): domain Eukaryota; kingdom Metazoa; phylum Chordata; class Actinopteri; order Perciformes; family Sebastidae; genus Sebastes; species Sebastes umbrosus. The sequence continues at coordinate 18,085,018 of NC_051271.1, forward strand.
TGCATTAGCGTGAGTGAAATGATTCATGACAGATTGATGTAATGTGTCACAATCATACCATGGTTTCTATTGGCCCAGAGCTAACATGGGTGGGAGTAATGGACACAATATGCTAGTTTTATTGGTGTAAATGGTCCCATCTAATTCATTTGCGGACCCCCTAACAGAGTGGCACAGACCCCTGGGGATCCCTGAACCCCACTTTGAGAATCACTGCACTAAAGCAATGAAAATCATCAACAATATCATCATTACCACAACTGTCAGCTTTTCTGGTAGGTATAATAAAAACAAGAAAATAAAAACAGAACACATTGGACAAATATAGTACAGCCTATCATTCTATTGTCATCATCAGCCTGGTACCTGTAAGTACTAGGATGTCTGTGACTTCATTGAAAGAAATGTAGTTACATAGTTTGTCCAACAGAGAGCAGCACTGCTATATTCATCAGTCTGCATTTTACACAGCAGCATGATGAGGAAACATGTCAACAGCAAGCTGTGACTAGCATTATTGAAATACACATGCTATTCTTTAAGTATCAACAAGTGGATATGGAGAGCAGCAAGAATTCATCAAAGAAAGAGATAAGGAAATTTTGAAGCTGCAGGAGGATGCAAAGAACTTCATCACTTTGGAGAACTTGGATCAGGGTGCCCACATAGCAAAGTGATCACTGATGGCACTCATTTGGCACTGACATAAGGCATATAGGCCCAAATGTGGCGCTAATGGCACAGTTTTAAAGATGGCAAACCAGGTAGGGGCTGATTGCCACGGGTGACATGAAATAAGATCATTTGGACAACGCATTAAAATCCATGTTTAATTTAATCACCACAAACTACCACAAATATTGCTCCTGATCAAAACTTGATTTAGCTACAATCAGCCGATGTTACCAAACTTTGTAACCAACAATGACTCAGATTATTATGTGTCCAGTTTGTTTAGTCTGTACATAAATATTTCATTGATTCCCACAACAAAGAAATTCATCCTCTGCATTTGACAGCCAGAGCGAAGCGCCCGAGGACCAACTCTAGTTCTGTGACGAGTTCTGTGGTTTGAGGCATTGGCCAGAGTAATCCTTATATACCCAGCATGCATTAATGTCTTTTGCTGTGGGGGGAGAAACTGGAAGACTCAGGGGATTTATGTAAACATACATAGGGAGGGAAAAGGTGATGAGAGATGAGAATACAAAACACTGAGCTGCTGTGTCACCTACATACAAACAAATAAACAGAGAAAGCATAGAAGTACATACATAGAAGTCATCAAAATGTAGTAGACAAGCCATACAGATATTTATTTTACAGTATTTATTTGTTTTCCTGTTTACAGGAAGTAGTCACGCCACCTTGTCAATTGTAGACACTGGGAGGCTGCAACACTTTCACATCTTGGACATTAGGGTTGCGTCTGAAATTTCATACTGACATGCTATTTAGTACGCTAAAACAATATGTGAGATATTTTAGTATGTCCGAAACCTTAGTATGAAACCAATAGTATGCAAATTGCATACTATTTCTGATGAAATAATACAGTATGCAACGCTTCGGTTGGATAAATATCCCACTATGCAATGCGGTAGTGACAACAACGTTCATAAGTGGCAGACCGCTCTGTAACATCAACAGAGGGAACATGTTTATTCTCAAAAAACTTTGTTTTCGTCACATGTGGTTGGTACGGGTTACCATGGTTACACATCTCCAACCCGCAAAGAGGCTCTCAGTAAGTGATGACGTAAATTACAGTTCAGTGTGTCCGAAGAGATACATACTACTGTATGTTGGACGGTAGTGCACATATTGTGTATGTAGTGCATAGTACGCAATTTCGGACGCAATTTAGCTGTCTAATCCAGGGCGATTTGTAGCAATAGTAGAAGAAGCTTTAAAGTTACAGTGTGTAGGATTTGGCAGCATCTAGTGGTGTGGTTGCAGATTGCAATCAACTGAGTACCCCTCGGCTCACTCTTCCCTTTACAAGACTGCGGTAACGTGAGCCACCGAGTGCAAAACCGTGGTAACCCTGTTCGCCTCACTCAGAGGCCATCCTTACCATAATAACACTACTTTAGGAGCAACGGAAGTCAGACGGCGGCTGGTGGAACCACGGTTTTGTACTCTGCAGCTCACATTATCGCAGTTTCTGTCGGAGAACTACGGTGGCCTTCAGGTAACGTGAAAGTCTCTCTCTAGGGCCAGTTCTGGGCTACTGTAGAAACATGGCGGAGCAACATGGCGGACTCCGTGAAGAGGAGCCGCTCCCTACGTAGATATGAAGCGCTCATTTTAACGAAAACAATGATTCGTAGTTTCAGGTGATTATACACTAATGAAAACATAGTTGTAAATCTTATATTCCATTTCTGCTAATAGATCCCCCTAAATATTACACACAGTTCCTTTGATTACTAAATTATAAAAAGTTTCTAGCAGAGAGCAGCAGGTCAATAGGTCAGAGCCGATGCCCTCCCTCACCAATATTTATACGAGAAAAAAGCTTTAAATAAAAGCTAGGGGGAGCCACAGAGGGCAGTTTCTTAAAAGGTTGGGTGAGATCCAAGAGGGAAAGGGTGGAGGGGTGTGAATTCATCTGAAAAGGTCAGACAGAAGACGCGTCCTCCTCGGAGTGACACTAGAGCTCCCGTTCTCTCCGTCACTGTCTCTTTCTTTCTCGTCCTTTCACCCCCAAGAGTATTCTGTCGGTTGCGGTCCGCTGTCCTCACACCGCCCTGCCCATCCCGTCTCTCTTGTCTCCTTTTCTGGGACCCCGTATCTCCCTCGCTAAGCGGCTAATAACACTTTTCTCCCTCCACTGTCTTTCTTTATCTGTCACAGTCTGACTCAGTCGCTCTCTCTCGGGGTATTCTGTCGCCCTCCTCGCCGTCTCCACCTGCCCTCGCCTTCCTGAGGTCGGCCTGAATGCAGTGATCTCTGTGAGATGACGTAAATGCACAAACACACATTCAGATGCGCGTTTACACACACACACACCATAAGAAGTAAATCAGCAGAAGTGCCTGCAGATGTGCCCTTCATTGCCATCTGTTGTAAAAAGAAAATATGAAACAGCTCACAAAAAGCCATCTTACATTCAGTGGCTTTTCCACCCAAAGTATGTAAACACCACCACAAACATAAATACTCCAGCTTTATGCCGACATGTAATCTATATAAATATATTTGGTTACCCTGTCTTGTTGGCAGCAATGTCAACTTTTACATCTTCTCAATTAAGTTCAGATTCGTGAAAGATAATAATCAGCTGATTCAAATAGCCCTTAAAAAAAAATCTTTTAGCATCACCAGTCATCTGGTATGGAGGACGGAACCTGCCAAAATAAAATGAATAAATTAATAAATGACTCATTAAATAAATAATTATGCCATTAAAAGTAGCAAAAATAATATAAAAAATAACTTTAGTCATTATTAATTGATAAAATGTGACATAAATTGATATTTCTGTTTTAAGTTGCTTTTTTATTTATTTACCATTGTATTAATTCCCTTATTTATTTACTCTTTTGTTTATTTTCTACTGTTAATTATTTATTTTAATTAATTATTATTATTTTTGTTATTTTTTTAATGTTTTATTTATTTTATTTTTGCATTTCTTTTATTTATTTAATATTTATTTATGTGTTTAAGCATTTATTTATTTATTTCTGCATGATTTTCCCTTAGCATTTCACCCCTTATTTATTTTCCCAAACTTAATTATCTCTGTATTCTTTTCTTTATACATTTCTTCATACTTTTGCTTTTACATTTCTTCCTGCATCTCTGCTTCATTCTCGAAATGAGGGGGCGTTGCTTTCATGTTGTGTTATGCTTTCAGTCTTTGCACTCAAACTCAGAAAGGGCAGAGCAGGTAGTTAATAGCTGCAGGAAGAAGAGTGACAGGCCCAGGCACATGGGAGGAGTTTGCTTTCTTTCAGCAGTCCCCTTAGGTTTAGGCACCATCCCACTCAGTTCAACACTGCGGAAATGTGAAAGTCGGACACCAGTGACTACAGTTGTTGCACTTCTCGCCCACTTGTATTCAGGACACAATTTTCAGAATTGAGAAGCTCCACAAAGCCTCCACAAGCCCACGGGGTTCGCTAGCTAGCCAGCCGGGCCAGTCCATCTCACAGACCCCGCTATCTCAAGACCGTTGTCGTGTCTCGAGGTTTTTAATTCCCTGTTGACCAGTTAGCCCTTTTGGTGCCCTAGGCAAAATTTGGAGCCAAATAAAATATGAAATAAAAGCCTCCTCTCTAAAAAATTGGTCTCTTGAGACAGCAGGGTTTTGCTACTCTTATTGGCATATTTATTTATTTATCGAGTCATTTATCTATTTATTCATTTATTTTTTATTTTGGCAGGTTCTGTCCTCAATACATCTGAGGTGTAGTTATGTTTTAAAGTTCATAAGTACTAAACACTATTAAGCTTTTTGCACATTTCTCTCATTGCTTCAGTGCATTTGGATCATCTTTTTATTTCCAGACTACGCTCATATTCGTGTCATGTAGAAATTACTTTTTAGATTTTTAGAGTCACGACGTCTTCGTGATGCAGAAAATTCCCCTCATGGGAGCTGCTGTGCGACGGGCCTGAAATAGAAAGTCAGTCAAATCCTGTTTCGCTCACACTAGACAGAGAGAGAGGTCAGTTCAAGGTCACCCAGTGACAACGTGTTGCTTCAGTGACAATTGTAACTGTAAAACTGTGAGGGGAAGACGGAGGAGGAAAGTGGGCAATTAGGAGAAAAAAAGGATATTAAATAGATAAGAGGGAGCAGGAGGTGAGGACAGAGAAATGGGAATTTTCCGTCATGATGGGTCCACAAAGTGGAAGGTAAGGAAGGATCAATGGACAGAAAGGAAGACAAAACGAAGGAAACCGCAGGAAAAAAGCGCAGAGAGAGACAGAAAACAACATTAGAGATCAAATGAGGAAAAAGGTTAAAGAGAGGAATCAATAACGGAGTGATTTTATATTCTTCTAATAAAGGAGGACAGAGTCAATAGCTGATTCAGGCTTCCTGTGTTCTCCAGCCCCAGGGAATACTTCAACAATATTAGTTTATGGGTGACGTGCATGCTCAAACACACACACACACACACACACACAACAATAGGGACGCTTGATGACGCATGAAGAATCCACAATCAGAGGAGAGATTAAAAATAAATCATACTTACTAATTAATAAAATAAGCAAACCCACTGAGGCAGTCAAGATGTGTGTCACATGATTTTCTGAATTCTTCCCCCCCTGGAGGTTTTCCAACATCCAGAACATTTCTACGGTCCGCAGGGCAGCCCTCCAGAGAGCAGCAATATCATCAGCGCTGAACACATCACAAAAATATGAGCTTTTTTCTTCTGCACGACCCTAATATGTAAGTCATTTCATTAAAGTAATACAGAATGAATGTATGCATTATACTGTATATCCATGAACTGCTGTCACTCACCTGTTTTCAGATCAATAATCTACCCAACAGCTTTCCATTGGGACACACTTGCTGTGTAATAAGAGATAGGGCTTGTGTGTTTGCGTTGGAGTGTGTAGTTGTGTGTGTTAGGTGAGCCATCAGCTGGAATACAACCAATCACACAGATGTGTTTTACCCGCAGGGTGGCCTGATTGACACACAGAAAATGAGAAGCATCAAGACATTGCTGCAGGTGAGCCGGGTAAATGGAAGCAGAATAAGAATATAAAAAGGCACAAAGTGGGAGAGTATAGAGGGAGGAGGCGTACCAAGAAGGTATAGGGTGAAAGGGAAGAAGGAAGGTATGAAGAGAGGAGGCAGGAAAGGACCGAGGAGATGGAGGAGGATGTGTGTGGAAAGAGGTGGTAAGATATGAATAAACAGCTGCAGCCAACAGTCAGATAAGCAGATACAAGAATTCGTTCCACATGGAGTGATGCGTGCTGTGAATGTAGTGTGTGCTGATACTGCAGTTCCCCTGATATTGGATTTTAAAGAATGATAGCAATGTCAATATCTACAGAGTCAATAATGGAGGATGTCATCATCAATAACCCAGAGGGTACGACATTCTTTAAGGTTAGCAACTGTTAGTGGTGTTAGTGATCCACCTCACCTATTCAGCAGGGAAGTACTTAAAGGGTGTATTTTATATTTGAAAAATATATAAATTATGGCTGTAAATCGATTAAAATATTGAATCGTATGAAAATACTAGTATCATATGAAACTAGAAAATCTAAGGAATCCATTGGTACCAAACGCGTCATACTAGCTGGTTGGGAAGGATAGTCATGGTTCAGGAGGCCATTTTCAAAGCAGTCCCTTGTCCTCTGACCTCAAGATATGTGAATGAAAATGGGTTCTCTGGGTACCCACGAGTCTCCCCTTTACAGACATGCCCACTTTATGATAATCACATGCAGTTTGGGGCAAGTCATAGTCAAGTCAGCACACTGACACACTGACAGCTGTTGTTGCCTGTTGGGCTGCAGTTTGCCATGTTATGATTTCATCATATTTTTTATGCTAAATGCAGTACCTGTGAGGGTTTCTGGACAATATGTGTCATTGTTTTGTGTTGTTAATTGATTTCCAATAATAAATATATATATACATTTGCATAAAGCAAGCATATTCGCCCACTATCATGTTGATAAGAGGATTAAATACTTGACAAATCTCCCTTTAAGGTACATTTTGAAAAGATTTAAAAAATGTGTGATTTATCGTGATTAACTATGGACAATCATGTCAATAATCGCAATTGAATATTTTAATCGATTGACAGCCCTATTTTTTACATTTTGTTCGCCTTTACTACACAGAAAAATGAGGAATAACTTTTTGTAAGATATCATACGAACCATTGTATGAGGATACCTCTCCACAATGTAACCTGGTAAAAGAGGACAGGACAGGCTACACAGACACACAGATAGGAGAAGGAAATAAACACAAAGGGAGAGAGAGAGAGAGAGAGAGAGAGAGAGAGAGAGAGTGAGAGAAAGTGAGAGAAGGAGAGAGGCTGTGTCTCCTGGAGGACGGAGATCCAGATCCAACATGCAGAATGAGGCCCCGACAGCCAGGAAAGAGAGAGGAGGTCCCAATGCGGCCGATGGTCCAGCACAGAGAAGCCTGAGTTAAAAGAGAGAGATGCAAATAAATAAATTCCCTCACAGATAAGGCCTACTATAGCTGAAGGAAATCTCTGTATAAACTCAATCCCCATCTTGGGACAAAACCCCCACAGAAAAATTTCATCTATCTTCTGAGGAAATCCTCAGAAACAACCCAAACCACGCATATAGAGCAGAGCTGGGGGAATTCCCTCTGTCTCTCCACATGATTAAAAGAGTGATGCAGTTCCAGGTTCACTTGGCAGGCTCCTGATTCCAACCATCACACAGCCTTTCTAAATAACAGCCTCTGCCCGGAGACAGATCCTCTGAGACTGATCAAACAAACCAGCTCAATAACCATCATCTCTCCACAACACATCTAAAGGAAAACAAATCCAGATTCACTGAATATTGGCAAAATGAAACAAAATCCATCACCAAACTAGAATGTTTATTTAAAAGAGAATACGCTTCAGCACAATTCTTGTCAGCGTTAAAAACCCCAAACAGAGACGCATATTAATAATGTACAGACTGTGTAAATTAGAAATCCAAACAGATCGTTATCATAAAGGCCCAGACACCCCAGCCTGACATCAAAGAACTAGCAGCGACGAAGGCCTCACGTCGCCTTTGTGTCGGCCAAAAACTTGCACTCGAACACACCACAAAGACTACAGCCGACGGCCAACTACCACGTACGTTCTGCGCCTGCGTGAGATGAAATAACTCTCCACACCAGCAGGCGGCGGTAGTCTGTATTCGTCATTCAAAAAGGGAAACCAGAAGACCAAGGACTGCGGATACACAAACCGTTGTTATAATGCGTACATGAAACAAAGCGCTGTTTGCCGATCATTTTCACACCACTCTCGTTCACCACTTAGCTTCATTCCAGATGGCCATGTCGTTGTGAAAATATCCGTGTATTGGAATGATCAGATGAGATGAAGATGAAAAATGAGAAGAGCCTTCTTCTTTTGACTTTACTTGATTGCTTGATTGCTTCCTCACTTCTGTTTCTCTTCTCGTCAGATAGCTGCTGGCGGTACCACGGTTTTGCACTCTGCAGCTCACGTTACCGCAGTTTCACAAGCGTGTCGGAGAACTACGGTGGCCTTCAGGTAACATTAAAACGTGATAGTCTCTCTCTAGAGCCAGTGTTTGGTTTGTTCGTTCTGGGCTACTGTAGAAACATGGCGAAGCAACATGGCGGAGACCGTGGAGAGGACCCGCTCCCTATGTAGATATGAAGGGCTGAATCTAAGATAAGGAAAACACAACAATTCTTAGTTTCAGGTGATTATACACTAATGAAAACAGAGTTGTGAATATTATATTCCATTTCTGTTAATAAATCCCCCTATGCTGTTCCTTTAAGACTTTAAGATGTGATGTAATATAATTAATTATTGTTGATTGTTCTGCTTTGGCAACAACCATTCATGCCAGTAAACCATATTGAATTGATATGAAGAAAGAATTGTGCTTGTGAGAGAGAGAGAGAGAGAGAGAGAGAGAGAGAGAGAGAGAGAGAGAGAGAGAGAGGAGCACAGCTGTGCTTGTGGGACACAAACACAGACTTGCAGTGACTATCCTTGGTAATCAGTGAAGCCTCAAAGATTGCCTCCCCTGTGATCTGTGTTACACCACGTAGAAAATGACTCTTTCCACCTAGACCTTTGCAGATCTGATAGCTTTGGCTGGTGCAAGTCAGACAAAGGCTGTCCGTCTCAGAGCCTCAGAACAGGGAAGAGGAGTGTGTTAACCTCAAACAGAGGTGAGCCAGTTCATCAGTCAACACCTCTGCCCTATTGATTTCCTCTGTCCTGCTCCTCCTTCATACTTGATGGAGACCATGAGCACAACAGTTGGCTTTGTAGAGAAACTTCACATGTGTTGAGCACAGCTTTACTTGTATGCAGCAGCTGTGGTCACAAAGGCAATGAAAACGCCTTAATGAAGGAATAATGATGCCGCCGGTTCACAGAACATCTGGAATTGGATGCACATTAAATCACAAGGAACCAGCATCTGTTTCAACAAATCATTTGAGATTAATCAATATGTGGACAGATGATTTTGTCTGTACAAGACCAAAAAATTACAAATCAGGCACAGAGAAAACAGATGCTGACATATAGACAGCAGGGTACAAGACACATGAATCACTCAGTGAACCGTGAACTAAGTAACATATGGTTAGAAAATCCATCTTCCCACTTGGATTGCATTTGCATTTGGTCGTTCAATATAGCCCTCCTATATGTAAATTTATACGTAAAAAGGACCTGTATGTGTGCAGGGCACAACACTGAGGTTTACATTACTTTCCTCCACATATTCATGCTGCAGGTCTATTTCACTCTCAGGTTCTCTTTCTAATGGGATTCGGTAGAGTTCTTTCATCTGTATGTGATGTTTTGATGTGTTGATAGACCTGTTGGACATTATAGAAAACTGTGTGTTCCTTGGGGATGTTTGTATGAAGGCGTATCACACTATTGTAACCACAGTTTGGAGTGAAGCCTGGAGAAAAGGGCTTTCTGGTTTTAAGGGAAGGCAAGAAGCTTCATAAGAAATTAATTATTCCATGTGTCATGTTAAAAATGTAAATCAGTAATATCCTTTTAGCGCTTTTTGTCATATTACATACTTGTTAAATGTACACTTGAGCCATTAATCATCTGAAAGCCATGAAAGTAAGTTAATATTTTCAGATTATTTCATCAAGACTTTACAGGAGTGAAGATTCTTAATGCAGTTTTAATAAATTTTTTTGGCCAGTTGGGTTGAAAACAAAAAAACTCTGACATATTATCACCCTGTGAACTTGATATGGCAAACTAGACTCACAAGTCAGTCTCTAAACATTTCGCTCAACAGAGACTGAAGACATTCTCCCTGGTTTTGTTGCTAAAACTGGGAGCTATAAAAAAAAGTCTATATAAAAAAATAAGGATACCTTCATATTGGGGCGGTGACATGCAGTAGTTGTGTGCTTGTAAAAAAACATGTTGGGCACAAAACTACTACGTTTGTACAGTGAAAATGTGACGTGACGTTGTGAGCACGGTACATAAACGAACAGCTGATTGTAGCGTGAACGTGAAATTGAACATACGGGACACAAACAGCGGTCTCCTGGATGAAAGCCTTGTGTTTGTTAGACCCATCCACCTCCTCTCCCGCCCGCCCTGTGTGTCTTTTCACTGTCTAAACTACGTCATCACAGTCACTATCGGCGAGAGTTTACTGTTGCTGCAGATGGGTTTACATTGTAATTAATGGAAAGCCCGGAGCGCCGCATACCGGCGCTCAAGGGTGCCTTGTGCGACGGTACCGAACGCCGATGGCCTTGACAAAGCGTTAGTATTTCACGCCGTGGGATTGAGAACGGGCTGGAAACACATGTACACAACTGTTGTTGCTAGCTGCTCTGCTAACGTGCTAACAGACACACACAGATACGCCTTCAGAATGTGACTCGCGATCACTACCCCCATGCCAAGGAACATATATTGCCAAGATGTTCATTCCATTGCAACGACGGCGCCCAGCAGCAAAGCTACGCTTCCGCCGTTTTGGACTGAAAGCGACTACCAGACGCCAGTAAAACGTCCGCCTACAAAGAGCCATACAATAGTAAAACAAAATGATTTCTATTCTATTGTCATGTTTTATGTCTCTACCAAAATGGCCTGTGTTGAACAATAAAAACATTATAAATATAATAAGTGTTTTAGACTTTAAGTGTTTTCAGTCCAAAATGGCGGCAGCGTCTGTTGTCAAAAAAAAAGAACACTGGAGATTTGTCTCTTTGCTTCTATACTTTGCCCATACATCCCCACGCATGTAGAGGAACGGTTGTGATTGGCCTGTCCAAATCCAGGACACGTAAGGAGTTTGTTAGTTGTTGTTCTAGCAACTTTGCATTTATAAATCCCCAGACATTCAGTAGGCAGAGAACTCCGATTGTCTGGTATCGTAAGACTAACGGCAAACAAACAGCTGCCTATTACACATCCAGCAGACACAGAGCAACATTAGCAGTCATTTGAGTCATGTGTCCAATATTTCCTCTCTTTTTCACTCTGTTTTTGGTCTCCACCAACTCCTGAGGGAAATATCTGTCTCTTCAGCTGCTGAATGCTCCACTATGTTCACCAAGTCTCTACACGTTGTCCTTTATTGCATTGCTTTGTTCTACAGTGTTTCAAGTTCATGGTGTCATCTCATCTAATAGTTATTAATGACATTTTTTTAAAGTACTTATTCTTGCCGTGTATGTTGCTGTCATTTTATGTGCGAGTGTGTGTGTTGCTTTATTTCTGAGTAATGTATCCCTTTTACTGGCCAACAGTGGGGTCATTCATCATCAGCCCACTCCAGGGGGATGTTGAGCAGTGGGCGACAGTTTCTCCTCAATTGTAAGGTGATTTTTTCTGTGTGTATATGTGTGTGTGTGTGTGTGTGTGTGTGCGTGTGTGTGGGTGCGTGTGTGCGTGTGTGTGTGTGTGTGTCTTAGCCATGCTAGCGCCACGATTCTTGGGATGGCAAAGGCGGTCTGTCTGTGTACCGCTGTGGTCCAGACCCCAAAATATCTCAACAACGGCCAGATTGCCATGAAGTTTTGTACTTAAAGTTCTTATGAAATCAAAATACATGTTTAAGTTGTTTTATATGCATTGCGCTGGTTGTCACCTATACGCCAATATCTGGCCTAACAATAACAAAAAAGTAGTTTTGTAGGTATTCTTAATGGTATTTTAGAGTTTGTCACTTCCTTAAAAATGATAAAAAATGTTGATGACTCACCCTGCACTTCATGAACGGATAATAATATTCACACTAGCCTACTACTGGGATGCATCAGCTCCATCGCGGGATGAGCCTGCGTCTCTCCCTCACCAGCAGCGCTTCACATCTCAGCTCGAACATGTACCGTATGGTCTCACTCCATAAACAACTTCCTCAAGATTGTCTTCTTCCTCTATTTCATCCCTGCTGGCGTAGGCAGCGGTGGTGGCGAGAAGTCTCCATGTTGAGCAAGTAGCTATTCTGTCAATCTAAAATTTGGCTATACTGTAAACGCCAATCAATATCTGCGACAAGTCCTTCCCTGGCTTACTGTTTTTACAGTAAACACATAACAGAGCATTTTCATGGGAACTTTAATGTCTTTGAGGATGAATCCCATTGACAGTTATCCTCTGAAATATCTCATCTACAGGATGGATAGCCACAAAGTTTTGTAAAAACATTCATGGTTTCAAGTAGGGATGCTAATTTTTTATTATTTTTCTGACCGATAGCCAACCCTCGTAAACTGATCATTAACCGTTAATTGACAATATTAGTGCGTTTCATACAGCGGTGCTGTGGTTGTAGTGTCTAACATACCACCCAGCAACGTTGTACAACAATAAGCCGATGCACAAACAGATTAAATCCATCTTTTATCACCAGCTGCAGTATATGTGCAAAACAGACCACGGAGTCCCCGGTTCACCCGTCCAGGAGAGTAACTATAGCAGCCATGATGCTGCGTGTATTGTCGAGGACACATGCGGCCTATTTTCCAATAAGTCTACACTTCATCATTTAGTTTAGCTGCAAGGTTGTCAGCTGTGTGTCTGCCTGGCTGCTCTGTCTGCCTGGCATAACATTAGCGAGTGTCTGACAGACTGTGTGTGTGTGTGTGTGTGTGTGTGTGTGCTACGTTCACAGCTACTGTATAACGTTACAACCTTATAACCTCATGTACACCTTCATCACACACACATAGTCTGTCAGCCTAGCGTAAAGTTAGCGAGTGTCCGACAGACCGTGTGTGTGACGATGGTGAGTATGACAGTGATGTGTCGGTCGCGAACGAGCCGGCTCTTTTAAGTGAACGATAGGAGCCGGCTCCCGTCCGAGAGTCGTTTTCTTTCTTTTTCTTTTTTTATTAATTCAAGGCAGAATGATAGGACGATCTTCTCCATGGCACAGGCACTCCATGCACTGACTGTGACTAAATTTGGCTGAATTATAAAAGGCAGAATTGGTAAAACGAAGAGCCGTTTGGGAGCTGAAAGAGCCGGCTCTTCTTGGTGAGCTGAGCCAAATGATCTGACTCACTAAAAAGAGCTGGAATTCCCATCACTAGAATAAGAAGTTAAAGGTATAATAGGTAACAGTTATTGGTTGGTGTTTGTAAACACACAGCATTCAAAGTTGGCCACTCCTCCTCGGCTGAACTAGCAAGGGAGGGAGAAGGGGGAGCTATAGAGTGAACGGAGAGAGAGAGAGAGCGCCGCTAGTGGGAACAAAGCAGTGAATCAGAGAAATACAACGTTATTTTCTGATTGTTTCAAGGCGGTTCCGTTCTAAAACACAAATAAACACACAACTAACTCTGCACAAAACACAGCTTTCGTGAGTATGTTAGCATGCTGATATTAGCATTTAGCTCAAAGCATGGCTACAGTATGTCTATAAATACAGCCTCACATAGCCGCTAGCATGGCTGTAGACTCTTAGTCTTGTTGTTATGAAACACACAATATATACTATATTCATGCTCTATACTTGTCCCTATATATGCAATAAATAAATGAAACATTTCCTGGTTTGGTTCAAACAATGAGCCTCAGATTTTCTAAAGTGAAAGTGAAAGTAAGAACAGAAAGATTTAGCGTTTGTTCGGGTTTCATGTCTACATCGATTTGTTTCTTCATTCATCAGGTTTAGTGCGTTTTCACCCTCTCACTCCTCCGGCATCATGAACCTGCACAGAGCAGTCATGCCTGTTGAGAATTAATTATTACCTATCAGGACATCACAGTTATGAAAGCCAATGGCCTGTGGCACCACACATTAAGGTGCAACGCTGCTTTTTGCTTCACTGTTTTCTAATTAGGCGATACTCTTGGAAAATATAAAGTAGATCTGAGTCAAACCAAGACAAAGAATCCACATATAGCAGAGTATAGGAGGTGCTCAAGTTTATTTGCCTATAAATAGTTTTTAATTGTAACAATGTTATAGGTCAGCATTTCACAAACTAATCTAGAATGCAATTATGGATGACAAAACTATTTACTTGCTTCTATATTTACAGCTGGATATTGCTATATTTAAACAGTCTATATTTATGATAAATTTTAAATACAAAGCATCAGTCCAGTGTCAAAGATGTTTCCTAGTTTTGTTTCTTTAAATACCCAACCACCCTGTCTTTGAGTATGAAAGAGACAGAGAGAAAAAAATCAGAGAAATATAAAAAGCCTTGTCTAATAGATCGACCTATCTCACATAAAAGGCCTCTAACATTAGCAGAGGGGTGTGTGTGTGTGTGTGTGTGTGTGTGTGCGTGCGTGTGTGTGTGTGTGTGTGTGTGTGTGTGTGTGTGTGTGAGGGATTCATGAATTTCCTGTCTTAACGTGGATTTTATCTCTTGCAAATGTCTCCTGTAAAATGTTATGACCGTTTTTTTTTTCTTTTCTGTCATTAATGTTCGTTCCTTTTCGCTTATTCTCTCTTATTATCAAACACGCACTGATTCACACACGAATCCACATCTGGCTTCTGTTCTCTTCCGCCAAAAGGTTCAGCTCATCATTTCCTCACTGATTATTTCTAGCAGCCAGCGTTTGAAATCTGTCCTCTTTATGGACCTGTCAGCAGTCGCCCTCTGTACTTCAAACACAAGGGAGCCGGTAAAAGACAGGTGGAGAAAATGTGAAGAGAATTTACATAATACATATTCTGTATTCTGTGTGACTGTTTGAAATCTTTTCAAGCTGATCATCCGTCCATCCAGACTGGATGAGTTAATAGAGCTAATTGGAATAATATTGAATATACTGGGTGCTGACGGAGTATAAAACACTGTTCACATGGTGGAATGAAACTAAGTACAATAACCCAAGTACAAACTTGAGGTACTTGTGCTTTAGTAGAGTCCATTTCATGCCACTATATACTTCTACTCCACTACATGTCAGAGAGAAATAGGCAGCTATAGTTACTATTTACTTTATATTAGGGCTGTCAAAGTTTACGCAAAATCATTTTAACGCCACTAATTTCTTTAATGCATTAACGTAATCAATCTTTCGGAGGTTGTAGCGGCTCAGTTTTAAAGCTAGAGTGAAGATACTGAAGGACCTAGAAAACCTAAGGAATCCATTGGTACCAACCATGTCATACTAGCTTGTCCCAAAAGGGGCTAAATAACGCTACGAACTTACTCTAAAATTTTGGTGAGGAAAAACCATCATGACCATTTTCAAAGGGGTCTCTTGACCTCTGACTTCAAGATGTGTGAATGAAAATGTGTTCTATGGGTACCCACGAGTCTCCCCTTTACAGATATGCCCACTTTATGATAATCACATGCAGTTTGGGGCAAGTCATATTCAAGTGAGCACACTGACACACTGACAGCTGTTGTTGCCTGTTGGGCTGCAGTTTTCCATGTTATGAATTGAGCATATTTTTTATGCTAAATGCAGTACTTGTGAGGGTTTCTGGACAATATGTGTCATTGTTTTGTGTTGTTAATTGATTTCCAATAATAAATATATACATACATTTGCATAAAGCAGCATATTTGCCCACTCCCATGTTGATAAGAGTATTAAATACTTGACTAATCTGTTCCATTAGCAGAGCTTTAGCAATAAAAGGGCCACAGCTGAGCTCTTCTGCTTCGGAGCAACGGATGCCAACATAGGAGAGAGAGAGGCATAGCAAGAGGAGTGAGAGTAAGAGGAGGAGGATGGGGAGGATGACGAAGAGGAGAGTCATAATCTCTGATGAGATTCAGGCCACTTTGGTTGACCATGGTCTAACAATGAGGGAGACTGGGCAAAGAGTACAGCCAAGTTTACTGTGAGCAGGTTCACGGTAGGTAAGGTAAGAAATCTAAACTCATTACACTATTTAGTACTGCATTAATACAGTGCAAAACAATTACTGTATATGTAGTATACAGTATTTTGGCAAAAAACTAAAAAAAAAAAAAAATTATATAACAATATATTTGTGGGTTTTATATTTTAGAATAAAACATTAAGCATACATATTTTTACATTCAATATTTACAGGAGTTACACTGAAAAGCCATAAGTCTCCTGATAATAAATTCATAGGAGTGTTTTCCTTTCATAGTACATTAGTGCTTTACATTGAGCACATCAGTGTTCACCTGGTCCTTAGAAATGTCTATTCATATGATGGTGTGTGTGTGTGTGTTTGTCATTTGAATATAAAATACCATTTTGAGGAGACATAACATTGTTTTGAAGGCAGAGTTTCATTTTGCAGGAGATTTGTGGAGTTTTGCCTTTTATGTGTTAGTTTTTGGATTTGTGTGTAGAGTTTTGAGAATATGAGGTATGCTTTCTGAAAACGTGTGTAAACAATTAAGAAAAACTGTAATCCATTGTAAAAAATATTGATTATAGCCCATTACTTTTACTCGTAACGATGTCATTTTAAAGTGTGTTATTGCTACATTTACTGAAGTAAAGGATATGTCCTCCACCACCGTATCTACATGCATATCTGTGGGTTCATTTTTGTGTGTTATTGTACACTTTCTTTGCCCAGAGATAATAATATGGATGTGAAAGCAACATAAAGCCATGCTATTACTGTATATCTGGTGCATTCCATTGACAGACTGAAAGGTCATGCAGATCATTGAAACACACTGTATGACTGATTAAACTGGAAATGTATTTTCAATCATTCCAACAATGCCTCTATGGTAGGATGAATAGAATGTATAAATGCATATATTTACTTAGTTTAATTGCAGATTCATCTTTGTCAATCAGCGAGTCTCAAAAATAACAACAGGTTGTTGTCTCAGTGTGGATAAATAGGCAGTGATATATACTGGCTCTTACTGGATCTGCTGTATGTGCCGTCTTTTTTCTGGCTCTGCTGTAAACTGATGCTGTCCATTAGTAAGTCAGTGCATGTACAGCAAGGCAATCGTGCATTCTAGCTACACTTGAGAGACTTTAATATAACATGCTAAATGAAGGTGGGGGAAAAAAATTTATTTTGGTTTCATGGTGTCAGTTAGTTAGGGGCACAAAGGCAGCGCAGGGAATAAAACAATCAGATATGTTCTCAGAACTTCAAAGTAAACAAGACAGGCAGCAAACTTTTGCAATAACTACTGTTTTCTCCACTGTCTCTCTGAGAAATGGACATTGACGTCACCACCACTAATAATGTTGACCCCATTCATGCCCTCTGAGAGTTTAACAAAAGATATTTCACAGATGACTCAGGCTGCCATGATGGATGACTTGTTGCCCTTTGGGCCCTGATTAGTCAGCGTGGCTGTATTAACCTGTTAGGGAGCCCCGGGGCACAAATCTGCTGTTGAACCCTTGTTGACCTCTCGCTGCCACCTCCCAAACACCGTGCATTGTGTATGTGCCCTTTTGCCTCCATGTTCCCATTAAGAACAGAGCACACTGCAGCTTTATTATTTGCACAGAGACCTAAAAACCAACCAGTGTGCTGGAAAACTACCAGGCCTCAGGTGTGTCTGTCTGTGGTCATTTGATTAAGCACTTTAATTTAGGAATATGCACCATGTGAGCACAATATAGACTCAAATAATTACAACTGCTATAATCAATATTTGTTATTATATTAGCTATGGATCAATTCACATGTATGTGGAGGAGGTTGCTATTGGTGATGAAAGCACAGACAATTATTACCCGACCGTACAGTAGCCCTCAGTAGTTTTAGCACGTTTTAGCTCTTTGTCTTTTTCTTTCACCCACCACTCTATCCAGCATCGTTTTCACACTCAGCTGTTTTCAGCAGAAAGCATTATATGCCCCAAACAGATTTAATAACAAAATTATTGACGGGCTGGTGAACATAGTGGAGCATTTAGCCTCAGAATTTGACAGAGACCATAGACTGTAAATAATAAGTGGACGTGGTCACCGTTACCTCACCCATCGGCTTGTGGACTACGGTTCTGAAGCCTTGAGTTCAGCATTTCGGCATTCTTCATCTTGGTTTTTGGCCAACACTATCTTGTTTTTTTGCAAACAGAAGTGACTACCATGCACCATGGACTTGTGAAGACCTGACTGTGTGTAGTACATTGTACATATATGAGTGTAAAGTGAGTGTAATGTTTAATAGCATTTGTTAGTTTGGGTAAAATTGAGTTATACTGACATTCTGATACAGATGTAATCTATACTGTTTCTAACCTGGTTTTGTGTGTGTGTTGCTTCCACACTGGAAAAGTGACTAAATTAATTATACTCCTCAATGTCATTATGCATACAACATTTTATTTATCATTGACTATGGTATTGATTGACTCTTCAGTGCCTTAATGTTGCATTAAGGGATAGTCAATCAATGCCATAGTCAAGTGCCAGAGGGGAACAGAGGAGCTACGTTCAGCTCATAAACTGTATATAAGAAGTGGACGTAGTCAATGTGACGTCACTCATCGGTTTGTGGACTGCTGTTTTGAAGTCTCAAGTTCATCATTTTGGCTGTCGTCGTTGGTATTTTGCAACCAGAAGTGACACAAAGAGGGTAGAGCTAAGTACAACTGGACGCTGAATAAGACATTTTTAGACAACCGAAGTGTTACAATTAACTTTAATGAAGTGAAAACACACTGTGAAAGGGTTAAAGTTGTAAGACGTAAACACGGACAACTCCCAGACCGGTCAACGCCGTGGTAGCGAACTGTCAATCACAAGGTAGCCACGCCCTAAAGCATCCCCTGCTTTATGGTCTATTTGACTCTAAATGGGACCATAATTTACTAAATGAACATCATGCTGTATTGAAGAAGACTTGAAACTAGTGATTGAGACCATAAACTCATGTTTACAATGTTTACTGAGGTAATAAATCAAGGGAGAAGTACAGTCATTTTCTCATCGACTTCTATACAATCAGACTTCTTTTTGCAACCAGAGGAGTCGCCCCCTGCTGGCTGTTAGAAACAATGCACGTTTAAGGCACTTAAACCGCCTGATGGAGACCAAAACAGAGCTAAAAAGGGAGTTAATATTGGATTTGCTCTGTGTTTGCTGAATGTGTAAATAAACCACTATATTCACGCTATCAATATGTCAGTGGTGTGTTTACAACTTAATTCTGCAGCCAAACATGCCCAAAAAAACAGTTAATGCAGGTCTAATGTAAGGTCAAGTCAATTTTATTTCTATAGCCCAATATCACAAATGTCCAGCACACAACACCCTCTATCCTCAGACCCTCAAAATTAGATTTTGGCACAGAGCCCTTCTACAAGACAAGAATTTAAGATGAAATAATGATGCAGGTCTGGCATTTGTTAATACTGTATTATAGGATGCAAATGCCAGACAAATGTGAATTTAATCAAATTACCAAAAACCAAATGATTCGCAGTGAAGCTCGGGGTCAGGGTGCTTGGTCTGCTTGGTAATGCAGCCCTATCAGTCACAAAGCCAGCAAGAGCAAAGAAAGGAAGTGCTTTTTCAAAGGTCACCAGCTGTTATGAGTTTTGAATGCTGCACTGGAAGCTTGTGTCTCCACAGGCAGCCAGGAGGATGACCTGCACCGGGTAAACAATTGAGGGGTCCACTGGGAGTTTTGAAGGAGTGAATCAAACTTACTCACAATTTAATTGTGAGATAGTTCCATCAGCTCCCCCTGAGCTGACTCCATCACCTTTCCCAGAGCTAAGGGCCCCAGAGAAGACCAGCACACCTTTTGAGCCTCCTCTATTACTCTATCATTGCTCCCACTGTGCAAGGTCTCAGAGGTGAGAGGCTACATGGGCTCTCTCTAAATTGTGTGCTCTCTCATCCAATCAGCTTTCTGTGGCTTGAACAGAGCAGAGCGGCGTAATCTAACCTACACAAAACAATCACTGATGCCCGGGTCACGCTGCTTATGTGAGCAGCGGCTGACGGCTACCTCGCTGTTAAAGTGTTGCTGCTACTGTGCTGCTGCCAGCCCTTTCTTACTGCATAGAGTTTGTCTTTCATAATGGCCATTTCATTTCATTATACATGTCATTTATATTTATTTTAGATAAAAAAAGATTAAGAAGCGTGTGCTCATTTGTAAATAATAATATAAAATATTTTAAGATGGAAAAAGGAAACAGAAAAGTTTTGTTCATGTCTGTGACATATTCTACAGAGATAGACATTGAAACTGTAGTGATGTTGCTGCTATGATGTCAATATACTGTCAAAAGATTATTTTCACTGTCTAGCTTTGCTGTAAACTGCATGAAAAAAAAAAATGCAGAAAAGTAAGCGAGACCTCGAAGAAACGCAGGCGACACGCAGGCGATACGCAGCCAAGCAACGCTGCTCACAACACGGGCTGTTAACATGGGCTGTTAACATGGGCTGTTAACATGGGCGCCAGAATAAAATGCAAGAGGTTCCGCGACACGCAGCAAGTTTTCTGAAATATTTTTTGTCTCACCATCTGCAGTTAGTGTTAAAGGTCTTATTGATAACACTTTTATGTAAGAATATTTAAAAAATATAATACATCTACAGAGCCTTTAGAAAGGTGCCGAATAAAAGTAGGGGATTGTTAATTAATCATTTAAAAAATGTTGGCGGGTCAGAAATGAATGTTTTGTTTATCTCTAACAAGGCTTGTGAGCCAATAGTAAAACGACGTTGGTATCACGTGGTATGGAGTGAGTGAGTGAGTGTTCAAGTGAGTGAGTGAGTGATCAGGAGGGATTCATGACACCTTGCGTCGACTATAAATTTAGTTTCAGGGTTTAAGCTGAACCAGGCCGCAACCTCCGGGTCTGAAAAGTGAAGTCAAAGCTGAAGTGCCTTAAACTTGTATTCTTTCTAATAGCCAGCAGGGGGCGACTCCTCTGGTTGCACAAAGAAGTCTGATTGTATAGAAGTCTATGAGAAAATGAGCCTACTTCTCACTTGATTTATTACCTCAGTTAACATTGTAAACATGAGTTTATGGTCTCAATCACTAGTTTCAAGTCTTCTTCAATACAGCATGATATTCATTTCGTAAATTATGGTCCCATTGAGAGTCAAATAGACCATAAAGCAGGGTATGCTTTAGGGCGTGGCTACCTTGTGATTGACAGGTCGCTACCACGGCGTTGTCCGGTCTAGGAGTTGTCCTTGTTGTCGTCTTATAATTTTAACCCTTTCACAGTGTGTTTTCAGTTCATCAAAGTTAATTATAACCTTGTTGAAGAAGAGTCAATCAATACCATAGTCAGTGATAAATAAAATGTTGTATGCATAATTAATAATTAATTTAGTCACTTTTCCAGTGTGAAAGCAACAAAAACACAAAACCAGGTTAGAAACAGTAGAGTTTACATCTGTATCAGAATGTCAAACTATAACTCAGTTTTAACCAAACTAACAGATGCTATTAAACATTACACTCACTTACAGTTTTCCACTCTTATACAATGTACTACATACAAGTCAGGTCTTACCGAGTCCATGAGATAAATCTGATTTCCAGGTTCAGCTGTGGAGAGAAGCTGTTTCATGATGACAATGTTCAGTGGTAAATTTGGGGAGTTATGAATTCGCCTACTGGATAAAGCCCGCGGCGAGGAACATCGTTTTATGTACCAGACAGTAAGTGGTCACAGCAGGCGCAAGCCTGGGAAGGCAGATGTGTCTGGTGAGGTATCGTAGCAGAGAGGGTTTTCTTAATTCAGATAGACGCAGACAGAAAAGCCATCTCAGCAGGCAGCTGAAACACAGGGATCTTTACGGTCGTCATCATTTTCAAACTGGCCTTTATTTGTTTTTGAGTTTATGTCTTTGTTTAAAAAGCAGGATTATCAGAGGTCTTTCAACTGAACTGTACAAGTTAAAGCTGCACAATCAACAATGTTATATCAACAATAGCTCAAATGACTTTCATAACGTGAAAGTGGTCACTTGTAGTAACAAATGCAGCAAGAACATGTACATACTGTATGTTTATTTTTGTTCAGCTTCTTGTTTAGCTGTACTTCTATCTTTCTTCTAATTGTGTCAAATTCCTTGTAGCCTATGCGTACAGATACTTCAACCAATAAAACCAACCCTGTTTCAAGCTGCAGCAGACATGTTTTTAGCAACAACAAAAAGCTCTAATAAACTAATTGTGTGCTGCCTGCACAGCATCAAACAGCAGACCCAGTTAGCAACTGGCTGGGGAACATAGTGGAACATTTAGAGCCAGACATTCCCCTCAGGAGTTGTGTAAACCAAAATAGAGCTAAAAGGAGAGTGAATATTGCAATTACATTCGTCAGGTGGCCAGAAACACGACTCCAAATGAATGCTAATGTAACTGCTGGATGGGTAAACAGAAAACTGTTTGTAAACACATTAGTCATATCGCCTCATATGATTATAGGATGTGAATGTTGTGTTAATATATAACACATAAAACGCATTGGTTATAAGTCATTCATTTATTAGCCACGAGTTAATGATGAACTATGATTTAAAATAGATATATGATATGCCAGCTGATAATTTTGGTAATTTACTATAAATAAAATGTTTATAATCATTATTACTGTTATTATCATTATTTATGCAGTTTATTGATGACTTAAGGCCTTTACACACCGGGGCCATGAATAATAAACAACACAACAATGTGAAATACTCGCCTGTGAATATTATATGTATATGGCTTTTATTGTGAAAGGTAAGAACAGAAGGAGTGGATCTGCTCTGCGCTGCATTTGTCAAAGTTGAAATGACTTTCCAGATCACATACTTTTTCTTTTTGCTTTAAGTACGTACTGCAGCTGCCCTTACAAAGTACGTACTGTTGCATGCAGTATGCATACAATTGGGACATACTACTTCCTCAAAACATTGTGCCTAAAAAACGTTGACCCTTAGCCCGTTTTCATTCCAAAGGCGTCAAATACCGATGCTTTGTCACGGCCGTCAGCGTTCAATATCGCCGCACAAGGCACCCCTTAGCGCTGGTATGAAACACACCGGGGCGTACTATTAACTACAATGTAAACCCATCCAACGGTACACGCTCTGAGAAAGTGCGCCGGGAGTGTGGTGACATAGTAGATTTAAGCCCAACCATATAGTTCTTTCCCAAACCTAACTATAGTGGTTAATCCTAAAGTGACGCCGTGGGGCGTGACAAAGCGGCAGTAGGTGATGAGTTGGAATGAGAATGTGTTGACACACAGTATATCCGCTGTGCAGAGGATTGTGGGTCAGAATAACCAGAAAAGCATGCTGGCTTGCATACTGCAAATGTGACGGGATGTACTAGAACATCCTGGTATTTTGGGCATACTGCATTTGACATACTAAATGTTTTTCTGGCATACTAGGTAGTATGGTAGTATGGGTATTGGAATGCACAGAACGTTTGCCATCTTGGTTCGGACTACGGAGCCTCCGTGTTGTTGTTTCATAAATATAGGAGCATCTCAACCCATTCCACACAACGTGATTGGTGGATGCCTTTATTCGCAGTGCCAAAGATCAGAATTTTTTTGCATTTTTGCCACATAATATTCACGTTTTGTGTGAAAATATTCATGACAAAAACTGAGTGTGAAGGGCTTAACACCATGATTTGTGATATCTCAAAAAATCCTGTATATAATTATTATTTCATCATTAACAAATGACTTAAAAAACTGTTGTGGAGCACTTTGAACAACTACTGAAGCCTTACTAACATTAAGGTTGTTATTTCTAAATAAAGAACCAAGAGATGACAAAGCTAACGGCATGTTGCCAACTGTGAAAAGCTTTAGGAGATTGGTTTGACTAGAAGCCAATTCACTCCAAAACAACCACTTGGAGAAAATTCCTGTTCAACATAGTCATTGTCTAAATTAGTTAATTTTACCATAAGATTGGTTCTTCTTATTGCCAGCTGTTTCTCCAGTCCTGCCTTTTCACAGTGATTATTGTGTTCTCCCGTCACTTCAAACGCTGCTAAATATTCTAATACAGGATTACAAGAAATCACAATTCACACTCGTATAGCGAACACATGAGAGGATTAATGCAGAGGCCCAGTGAAGTGTGAAATTACCTCAATGTTATTAACTATAAATGTAAAAGAGGCTTCATTATGCCCACCTTAAAAGCTTTAATTTAATTATTTGATGTGAGTCTTCCATAAGATGCCACTCCAATTGAACTCTTGTTGGAGCATCATGTGAAACCAGTGGTCAAAGATAGACTTCTGATTTGTAGGGATTAAATCTGACCTGGAGAGCTTGTTACTTGTCTTACATCTACACCAGTCTTTCTTATCTGGCCTCAGACACCTGCTGTACTGTACAGGATATTACTACCAGGCAGGGACTATTTTCTGGTTGGGGGTGCTTTAAATATGGGCGACCCATGGGGCATGGACCTTTAGCACATAAGCCGTGTTTCCATCCAATTATCAAGCGAAGTTTAAGCAAACTTTTTAAATGTCGCAAAAAAGAAATGCAAATTAGGCGCATTTCCATCAACTAGTTTGAAGCTCTGCTTGTTGGCCACAGCATAATTTGGTCAGACGTTGGTGCTATAGGCTGCAGGGTTATAATCCACCAATAAACAAAGTAGAAGTAGAAGAAGTAGAGGCTGTGAACCGGAAACAAGACATTTAACCATCTACCATAGAAAAATGGAGAGAGATCTTCAGGAATTGGTTTCAATTAAGCAAGTTTTAATCTTTCATGTCAGCTAGGTAAGAGATAATGTACAGCGAGCCGGTCAGTGTTGTGAAAGAATCCCCGACAGGGCGATGCGGTCGCTTAATACATGGCTACTTACTGAAGAAATCAATAATTTGACGCAAGAGCGGTCCGCCAGAGTCCGACATCAGAGCTGCGCCCATAGCAACGGTCTGTTATACATAGCAACGGTCTGTTATACAGAAATTACAGACCGCAGAATACCGAAATTGACCAATCAGAATCGAGTATTCAACACAGCCGTGTAATAATGTTTAATAACATCTGTTAGTTTGGTTCAAATTGAATTATAGCTTAGTTCTGACATTCTGTTACAGATTTAGGTTAGCTAACCCTAAACCTTTCAAATAATTTGACAAGTATACAGCTATTAAGAAAACTAGAAAGTAAGACTCTAAGAATCTTTACTATTATGACAATAAAAAACGATGGGGATTTGCTGGGGATTTCTGCAGCGTCCGCTTTTCCCTCCCTCGCCATGGTGACGTCATCGGTGTTGTCCACCACTTTGGTGGCCGGGCGGGATCAGTTTGAAATGCTATAAAAGAGGCCCAGAGCTCAAAATCGGGGTGGATGTGATCTCTCTTGATCAGTCCACTGTGCTTCTCCGGTGCAGTTTAATTGCGCTTTGTATAACTAACTCTGTGTCTGTTGTAATTGTTAGTTTATGTATTAGCACTCATTGTCATAGAGGCACTCATATATCGTGTTTGGGACTAGGCAGGGATTAGTTTTGGTTTAGTACACATACTGCTGTGCACCCTCAGTTTGGTATTTTCCTTTGTTAGAAATATGAGGTAAAGGGGTGGCTGCCCCTATTATGTTTTGTTTTTACAGTTAGTGCAGTAAGAATAGAGGTTTCTTTCTGGTTCATTTTGGGGGTTTTGCCAGCTAGTCAGCTGTGAATTGAAGTTATAGTTTGTAGCAGTTTTGTCTTATTTGTTTGTTGATTTGCAGCCCTTTCCTGTTTTTCCTTTGCCTGCTGACACGGTTGTGCTCGCCCCTGTTTGCTGCGTCATTGTATGTATATCTCTGACTGCAGCCCATGTTGTTCCTTTTGGTTGTCCATTATTTCAGTAAACGGCGACTTTATGCCTGACAACACCAGCTTATGTTCCTTCCCTTTACCCTAGACCTCACTGGCACGTAACACTTTCACTTCCATTAAAGGCGTAGCCTATTAAAAGCGTATTTAGTCTGTGGAGAACAAATCTAGGCTGAGCTTGCTATTAAAGAGGCTGTGTCCTCTGAGAGCTGCAAGACAAACAGCTGTTTCAACGCGCCTCCTCTGCTGATTTTGAATGATATTTGAGTGCACTAATAAATGTATTCTGTAAACAGTAGCCTTATGTTGTTGTTATTATTTAGTCTTTCTGAAGCTATGGCATATTAATCCTGGTGAATGCAGTGAGGATAAATGGATAAAGCTCTTCTCTGTATTATGTGGAATGACATTCTTTTGCAATTTCATAGATTGATGGAAATTGACTGAAATGAAATGGTTTCAAGTGGGTTTTATTTTCCATCTTGTGTCACATTAATTATAGCATTCTATCCTGTCAATAGTGGGTGCTGTCACAACCCCCGCACCCTTAATTTCAACCTCTCTGCTACCAGCAGCTCTGTGTTAGAAAGACTCTTTAATTAAAGCTCCAGGTAAAACTTAAAGAAGGCGTCAGAAAATTCACAAAACTTGAGTTTGAGAGTCTTCTTTGTTTATGGAATATATTGACCTCTCATTCCAACCACAACTTACAGCATTTGCAAAAATGTTTATTGCCAGGGATTTTCAGTTTAATGCTTCCTTCATTATCGTAATATAGAAGCAAAGATATGCTTACGATTAAGATACTAGAACCACTTTTAGGTAAGGGAAAGTTGTCAAGGTTAAATAAATCTTAAATCAACACTGACTACGGGTTTAACAGAGGCAATATCTCCGGAAATATTACCTATGAAGATTGATACCACTCTTATCAGGTTAAGAAGTCAGGAGACGATTTAAATCAAGAGAGACTTAATTGAAAAGAATAATTAAAAAGATGTATTTGACCTGGAAGAAATATGAGGGGAGTCTTTGGTGATTAGACCCCATCGTGACATCATTATTTTGAGGGGTAGTGATGCCATGAGCATGTACAAGAGCATCCCCCCCGTCTAGACATTGGTGATGAAGGGTGAAGGGCAATGGCTGAAGATCTGAATGGATGCCCTCCTACAATGAGGTCATCAGATATGATTATGCTTTCATCTCAGACAGTCGTTCGAGGCGTAAAGGTGACCGTGCCTTTCCGTGGTCGGGCCCAAGTTGTTGAATTGCCTCCATTTACATGTTCAATCAGCCCCCACCATCGAATGTCTCAAATCCAGGCATGTCATTTGTCAATTTCTGCACTTTTTCCTTTCTACTATGTAAAGCAGTGATTCTCAAAGTGGGGTCCGTGGCACTCTGTCAGGGGGTCCGCAAAATAATTTACTATAAATTGTTAAATTGTGGATTAAAAAGTGCAAATCTACAGATGTGGACCATTTGCACCAAAACTAGCATATTGTGTCCATTACTACCACCTATGTTAACTTTGGGCCAACCAAAACAAACTGCATAAAGCAGAAAAAGGCAGAGGGTCCGAATGGATACAACCTGCACTCTCATTGGTGATGAAGGGTGAAGGGCAATGGCTGAAGATCTGAATGGATGTCCTCTTACAATGAGGTCATCAGATATGATTATGCTTTCATCTCAGACAGTCGTTCGAGGCGTAAAGGTGACCGTGCCTTTTCCGCGGTCGGGCCCAAGTTGTTGAATTGCCTCAATTTACATGTTCAATCAGCCCCCACCATCGAATGTCTCAAATTCAGGCTGAAAACCCACTTATTTTCTCTGAATTTCAATGTGTTTTGTCAATTGCTGCACTTTTTCCTTTTTACTATGTAAAGCAGTGATTCTCAAAGTGGGATCCGTGGCACTCTGTCAGGGGTGCCGCAAAATAATTTACTATAAATTATTAAATTGTGAAATAAAAAGTGCAAATCTACAGATGTGGACCATTTGCACCAAAACAAGCATATTGTGTCCATTACTACCACCCATGCTAGCTTTGGGCCAACCAAAACAAACTGCATAAAGCAGAAAACGGCAGAGGGTCCACATGGATACAACCTGCACTCTCATTGGTGATGAAGGGTGAAAGGCAATGGCTGAAGATCTGAATGGATGTCCTCCTACATGAGGTCATTTGATATGCTTGCTTTCATCTCAGACAGTCGTTCGAGGCGTAAAGGTGACCGTGCCTTTTCCGTGGTCGGGCCAAGTTGTTGAATTGCCTCCATTTACATGTTCAATCAGCCCCATCGAATGTCTCAAATCCAGGCTGAAAACCCACTTATGTTCTCTGAATTTCAATGTGTTTTAGATATTTCAAAATGTAATGCAGAAAACGGCGGAGGGTCCGCATGGATACAACCTGCACCCTCACATGTTAAATCCAAAGTGGTAAACACTACACATACAGTAAAGTATGGAAACACTTTGGGTTTCACACATTGCCAGGAAAAGCAGAGCTAGACGTCATGGCTAAAGCTGCATGGCTAACTCTGTCATAGACAGGAAACGTTATCGTATTGTGGTCAAGCCAGCCGTCGCTCTCATCTCCGTGGTTGAATCGGCCGACGCTACAACTGTAGAGCACCCATATACTGACAATTATGTTAAATGCATTCAAACGGCCCCGATGGAGCTGACCATGCATGTATAAAGAGAACAGAGCTGACGGGAGAACTAGCGACGGACTTGGCAAAGTTAGCATAAGTATACACGTATGACTACATCCAGTTTTCAAAAGGGAACTGTATATACAAAATACATATATAGAAATAAGATTGATTGGAATATATTCACCAGAAGTATAAAATATGCTACATGTCCTTTATAAATTAACAAAAAAATACCACTAATTTGCGAGGGAAATATCTTTATTCTTTGATTTTTGAGTTGCTGGAAAAAATTTAATAAATAATTTAATTTAGATATTTTCCAAAGTAAATGTTCCTAGAAGTGTATGATTCAACTTTTTCCCATGATGTAGTGTTAAAAAAGTGAACAAAATAAAAACCGCGAATAAATCTAAATATCGAATCGCATTACATGTAGAATCGCAATACCTATAAAATCGCAATACATCTCGAATCGGCACCCAAGTATCGTGACAGTATTGAATCGGGAGATGTGTGTATCGTCCCAGCCCTAGTTATATATGTGACCTAGTAACTTAAAATAAGTCAATGTTGACTTTTGGTTTCACAGAGGACACAAACACCAGACTCTGGTGAAAGTCCTGTGTTTTTGGATCCAACCATCCACCAGTCATGCGACCGTGGTGTAATTCGTTTATAGCCTAACGTTAGCTTTGAATTCTGACGATCTCATTTACACTTCAAAAATCATAAAACTGGTGTTCATTTGTGAAAATGATCTTGCTGTACAAAACGTGTAAGTATTTGTTTGCCACAGAGCTCATTTTCTACAATAATCCCAAATCAGTCAGCTGGCTGAGTTGGAAGCAAGAAAAGGGAGAAAGAATAAATAAATAGAGTTGGCATGAAGACAGTCTTCCTGATTGAACATTCGCTAAGCTTCATCAGTTTACCTTAACAAAAGAAAATGAAAACAGCAAGCCCGGCTCTCTGAAGTTTAAAACTCTGCCACCACCTCTAAACATTAATACGTATTAATAACATGTATATATATATTTTTTAATTCTTACACAAACAGAAAAAAACAACATTCATAGAGAATGAACTGTAGTTCTTGATCAACAACAATTAAAGCCAGACTGGTAGCTGTCTTAGCTGATTATTTGTAGAGAAACAACAAGTTATTTCTTCTCTTATTTAGTTACAGTCTTGCTTCAAAGTCGAAGCTCAAACATCCTCCCAAGTGGAGAAGGAGGAGAGGGGGAATCTTTTGTGATTCAGTGCCCGTGTCTAGTTTAATAAACTCTGCTATTCATATGGAGAGCTCAGACAGCGGGGGCTCACTACTTCGTATCATCACATCTCTTTTTTATATCATGCATTAAAGGACTTAATAAGAAGTCTTAGCTTGAGGGAAAAAAACCTGAAAAGAGCTCGGACAAAAAATACAATAATGCCAACTACATCCTGTTGATAGTGATCTGTGAGTATTAAGGGGCTTTGTTTGTTTCATTGAGATATGGTCCAATATCTCTCACGCCAAGGCTGTTTACACCTTCAGATGGGCACACACAAATGCCCAGCCGCAGTAACAAAGAGCACAACAAATGGGAGGTTAATTGTGTGGTTTTGTAAGAGCTTATAATAAGATAATAATACGATTTTTGTAATGAAGGATTTTCATAATAAGAGCAAGGTGAACTGCAATAAGGGATAAGACGGAATAAAAGAATACAGAAGACAAGGACAATGAAAAAGTGATGAGGGGAATAAAAAGAAATTCGGGTGCTTTGAACTCTGGGTAAGATGACACCGTCTGGATCTACCACAGGTGTGAGTGTACTCCCTTGAATACACAATGGCTAAAGTTTATCAAGAAAAAGTACTGATACACCGACCACCCAAAAAAACTGGCAGCCTCCATCAACAGACATCTGTTAGCCAAGCTGCCCTTTCCAGGAGTGTGCGTGTCTGGTGAGGATATGAAACAACAAAAGAAGAAGGATGACAGGAATAAAGACAAAGATTAGCAATGCTTCAAAAAACACAGCCAACTAAATCCACTGAGCTGGCACCGCAGGAGTGTTGATGCTAGAGCACAACAAAGCAGGGCTGTCTGGCAACAACAGTTGAACTTCCTCAACTTTTACAACAATGCAGTCAAATATGAACCAGCAACAAAAATCCACATCCCAGTTACCTTATAGAGTGCTACAGGAGTGAGTCCTAAAACCAGGAAATTAGTTCCCTTGTCTCAAAGTCAATAGGTATTTAGTTAGATTCCTGAAATAAGGTCTGTGGTTAACTGCTATCAAGCTGAAGAGATTTTAACTAGGACTGTCAGTCGATAAAGATATTTAATCGTGATTAATCGCATGATTGTCCATAGTTAATTGCGTTTAATCGCAAATTAATCACACATCTGTTCAAAATGTACCTTAAAGGGAGATTTGTCAAGTATTTAATACTCTTGTCAACATGGGAGTGGGCAAATATGCTGCTTTATGCAAATGTATGTATATTTTTATTATTGGAAATCAATTAACAACACAAAACAATTAGAAATATTGTCCAGAAACCCTCACAGGTACTGCATTTAGCATAAAAAAATATGCTCAAATCATAACATGGCAAACTCAAGCCCAACAGGCAACAACAGCTGTCAATGTGTCAGTGTGCTGACTTGACTATGACTTGCCCCAACCGACATGTGATTATCATAAAGGGGGCATGTCTGTAAAGGGGAGACTCGTGGGTACCCATAGAACCCATTTTCATTCACATATCTTGAGGTCAGAGGTCAAGGGACCCCTTTGAAAATGGCCATGCCAGTTTTTCCTCGTCAAAATTTAGTGTAAGTTTGGAGCGTTAATTAGCCTCCTTCACGACAAGCTAGTATGACATGGTTGGTACTAGCTTTAAAACTGAGCCAGCTACAACCTTCGAAATATCGGTTAGTTAAATATCGCAAGTTGCATTAATGCGTTAAAGAAATGAGCAGCGTTAAAACAAATTTGCGTTAACGCGTTATTATTGCGTTAACTTTGACAGCCCTAATTTTAACGTTTTGTTCTTCAGCATAAAATACGTCAGTACACTAGTCAGAACGCTAGTCCGCCTCTAGCTTAGTGGTGGTGACGTGAAGTCATGTGACCGTGGTGTAGTTCGTTTATAGCCTAGCATTAGCTTTTTACTTCTGCCGATTGCATTGACGCTTCAAAAATCATGAAGTGGTCGTCAATTTGAACAAAAATACATCGTCTCTGCACCACTCTATTGTGTGTATCATATAGCATTTTATAGAGTGCTGCAGGGATGACATATTTTTGTAGGCCAAACAGGAAGTTAGCATCGTCCTGGTTCCCTCGACAAAAAGCTGATGGCATATTTCCATTGGGTTTTGGATGATTGCAGAAAATAAGTGCAAATGTTTATGATACCTACATGTTTTGTTCAGCAAGTTAATCTCTATGATTTTTGAAGTGTGAATGCAATCACCAGAAGTAAAAAGCTAACGTTAGGCTATAAACAAACTACACCACGGTCGCATGAGCGCGTATATACACAACACGGCTGTAAAGGAGGACGAGTCGGCGTGATGACGTTTAGTAGTCTCTTTTCGCTACTTGTTAGCAACTGCCTTTTTTAAGACACATTAAGGCATCAAAATTCACAAGTGGGATATTTATTGATGCATTTTATGAATAAAAGATTAAAATCTCTTAATCTTGTGTTAACCACAGACCTTATTTCAGGCATCTATTTAAAAACCCATTAAAAAAACCATCGACTTCCAGACGAGGGAACTGGAAGTGCTAAAATGCTAACTCATTTCCAGGTTTTAGGACTCATTCCTGCAGCACTCTATTGGTTCTGTTGTTTTCCAGGCATCATGATGCAGGAGAAAATGATTGCTGCTGTAATTACTCTCCAGAGTTATAAAATCCTGACACAAAGGCGTAGAAATTGTTGTGCACTGTCTCTTCCTCTGATAAGCCTTCAAACTTTTGTGTTTATTTTCTCACCCACAGCAACACAACCACACCTGCACAGGCTGTTGTGATTTTTACCGTGCTATTTTTGGTCTGCAGCCTTAGGGAGAAAGACTAGCGGAGAGAGACGGAAACAGGCAGCCATTATGGGTTTTATGAACAGCAGTGTGTTGTTGCGATGGACAACTCTCTGCTAGGATCACTGACTGCTGCAGGTGAGCCGGAGGGCTGGTAGCACTAAACCAGGATCACTGTAAGCCACCTTTAACAGGGCCTCCTGACCATTTTAACTAGCTGGCTACAGCTACAGTCCACACTCACCTTCTTCTACCAGAGACTATAATTATGGCAGCAAGTATGAAGGATGACAGTAAACTGCAAGCTGTGCTTTACTGGAAATGAACACTTGGGCTTTTTCTGTATCATTTTCTGTAGGAAGAGTAGAAAGACAAACGGCTGCTGAATAAATGTATTCTCAAGATAATTTGGGTCTCCTGTATATGAGCAAGGACAGGGGTGATTTTAACCAAACAAAGATTTCCTTCTGTTTTCACTTTGGCAAACACTTAAAATGCTTTTTAGGAGAGTGAAGAGGATCTATAGAACTAATGCTACAAGTGCCAGTAATCTATTCAGCTCCTCAACCAAAATCGAGTCGATCTAAATAATAACTTCAGGACCAGCCAAACTCCATTCATCCATCTTTTAAACTGCTTTTGCTGTTCAGAGTCACAGAAGGACTTGAGCCCAGAATCCGAGATAACACTGGGCAAGAGGCGAGACATAATGTCACTGCTGTATCACAGGGCGAGCATACGGATAGACAAAGAAATCCACTCTCACATTCACTTCTCCTGGCAGAGTTAGAGTTGCTGTTCCCCTGGCAGGAGAGGTACACATGTAGTACACAGACTGTCAGACAGCCAGACTTTCTGGAAAATATAAAACCTTCATGGTATGAAGTCCATAATACAGAGAATAATATTTGAGGTATTCTGCCTGTCAACAGTTTCGCTAATACAAATAATTAAGAAATAAATCCAAATCACCTTCTGTACCAACACATTCCCACTTCCAACCACAGACTTTATATAAAGCCAGAGTCTGTGCAGTAGTGATCGGGGGCCGGGAGCCGCGGATAAAGGTCACCCGACCGAACCAATCGCGAGCCAAGCACGGTCGCAGCTTGTCAACGAGAGACTCCCAGCTGTCAATCATGACGTTTCGCTCCCTTTATATAGCATCAAATAACTAATTAAACCAAACATATCAGAAAAATTAACTCTTGAACATACATCTGCGTGGTAAGAACTACCTAAAATGACTGAAACCATCTTTGGGGAAAAATTTATTTGATGTGTACTTTGACTTTTTAGTTTGGTCCATGTCCCATCTGCTAACATGGAGGAGGCGAGATTTATGACCTATACTCAGCATTCTTGATATAAACCATAACCTTTCCCAACGTTCTTCTAGTGTAAAGGGTTTGTAAATTATTCAAATCTGACAGCGGAGATCTGCTCAGGCCCTCACAGAGAAAGAAACCCTGGAGGACCACTGCATACACGACTGTGCAGCATGTGGGCTGTTGAAAGAGACAATATAACTTAAAAAAGTGTTATATTTTGGATCCCCTTAACACACAATCTCTTACAGTAAAGCTTAAATGCTAATTTAAACCACTATTACAGTCCTTGAATCCCATTTTTGGGGATTTTTTTCTAATAATGCCAATGTTACTGACTTACTGCTGCAGGCAAATATTCCTCACTCGCTTTTTAGCTGAAAAACAGGAAGCAGCTATTTCTGGAGCTCATTCGTCTCCATTACCGTATTACTGTATGGGGATTGACTGCAGCTCTAGCCAATCTCACCAGATTGACCCTTTCTTTTGGCGCCAAGTCACAAGAAAATCTTGTGTTTTCCGCTTCACTTGATTTGGTCATTGAGTATTGGAAATCAGTGATGGAGACAACACACACCAGTTTACTGACTGAGCCTCCGCCATCTGGGGAGTGCTGCCCTCACTTCAGGCTACGTTGAGTCCATCAACTGTGAAATGTGAAGGAAAACTTCTGATTTTCATAATTCATAGTAGCCCCTGGATTCAGGCACAAACACATGCACACTGACAAAAGCACAGTTTCCATCTCAGTTGTTGCATTTGGGAAAATAAGAAATGCTTATCTGTTACTCTCAGAATAACACTCTCAGAGCCCTGCCAGAAGTAAATCTTAAGGTTATTAGTCTGTTTGCGCTGATACGTGCACTGGCAGGGTTGCCGACCACTTGCGTCCTCTGTATACAAACTTGTTTACTACTCTATGTAATCATCTCACATACGCCAAGTCCACTCAGGGCTTGTGTGTGTTTGTCTAGACTATAAATGAGAGAGAAAGCAACAAACAGAAAGCTTAGAGTTTGACTGTTGGCTTTGTTCTGGTCTACTACACAGATCAGCTTTGGATGAAGTGAATGAACACCCAACAATGTGTGGAAAAAAAGGGAAATGTGAAAATTAAGTGAGAAGAGAATAATTATGTGAGAGGGCGGATTGACAAAACACCTGAGGCACAACACAGCATGTGTGAATCTGTGTTTGGCTCTGTGACCAAGCAGTTTGTACACCTACGACCTAATTCCAAGTTCAGACTAAACAACTTTAGCCCTGATTTTTCACTTGCCAACAGTTTTTCGGAGCTCTCCGACAAAAGCTTACCTTGCTTGGCTGGGTTCTCGCGATGTCACATCTCACACGAAAATCCATCTTGGCAAGCTTCAAGTAATGCGTTTGTGTCCAGCAAGCTAGTGCACGGACCAATCAGCGTCCTGTGAGGAGCTTCTGGTAGCTACGGGCGTGGCTTAGGTGTGTGTGACGACATAGAGAGGCGACTGTTCGTTCTAAACAACAATGGCGGCAACATTTTTCGCAATTGAGAAAGATTTATTGAATTTTGCCGTTTCCATACTGCTTTTCTAATGTGATACTTCAAAATGTGAATAAAAATATGTGAATGGAAAGCGGCTAGTGACTGATCTACGTAGGGAAAACAGTAAAGACGTGTGGAAACAGGTTATTCTGTGAACACGTGTGCCAACGACAGCAACAACATATGCATGTGTCACTTCTTGCAGGTGTTTTTGTGACAAAACGTAGTTTGGAGACATCATCGAGGATTTCTCGCAGTGAAAGATCTTGTAGTGTGTGACCCCCCGTCTCCGGTCAGTCAGGTAGTGTGAAAACTACGATTTAAAGACTCCTGAAGACAAAACAGCAAGCTGTGTAGCATGAACAGTACTACAATCTGATGACTTTGAAAGTTGTGTAGTGTGACCTTCGCTTAAAGTAGAGATGATGCAGATTAATCCACCACTACAATTATAAAAAAAACTTCATGGTCAAAATTATAAATACTTTTAAGTGTAACCTTCAAACACCTCTGATTTATTATGAGATTAACTCTAGTTGGTGTGTCTATAAACCTCAAGGTAATCCTTTATGCTCACAGTTTTCACTGCAGAAGTCCTGGCTCCATTCAATGGTATGAACTGAAAACAGACCTTTCATTTAAAGTGCAATTATTTGTGTGATATAAGCGATAGCAGTGTGAGTCAGTTCATGTCATGGTCAGTAGCTGAGGAGAGGAGGTTCAGTGGTGTAAGCAGAGGCACAAAGTGCTGCAAGTGGGAGTTTTAGCCTCTCAGACTGGGATCAGTTTCGCCTACAGTCTGCAGTTAATAATGTGGTGTTGTACAAAACAGAGTGATTGAACATCGCCAGAATCAATGGCTCCTCCACTCTCAATCAAAATACACATCAAACTAAACATTGTTTCTATTGGCAAACCCTGTGATTTACCATAGCAGCTGACCTTTGACCTTCAAAACTGCTGGAGCATCAGTCCGAATTTGTCTGTTCAGTGGAAATGACAAAGAGGCAGAGCAAGCCTGTCTCCTAAATGTTATTCTAAAGTTATACTAATTTGCAACAGCAAATATGCTCTCTTCTGTGCAGAAATCTAATGGGATTACAGAGTATTTACTCAACATAATAGAAAAAGTATTCATGAGTGAATGAATCAGTGATCAGCAAAATGCTCACTAAGAAGGTATTTCATTTGTTTTGTGATTGTAGTGAAAGATCATCTTGGTTGAAAAGGTCAATATGATATGTGACAAGTTTTTCAATATTTAACTAAAGCCATAATCTTCCCCTAATAAGGTTGTAATGATATGTTTTTACAACGATACAATACGTATAACAATATTTAATGAAAAATAAAGTGCATGGCGTCTCAGTAGGTGAGTGGAAAGATTGGTCGTGTTGCCGTTTCTGAATCTGCAAACAGTGAGTGATTTATCAAGGACATCTCTCTTTTTTTGCAAAAGTCAAAATGTTTCCACAAGATGGACCTCAAACACGGCTTGAAAATTTCTCGCTCGTCTGGCTCTTCCCTGCTATCAGCCATGCTTTGTTTTGTTGTTGTATTTCTGAGATGCGCTGCTGGAACATGTCGATTCCGTTATTCACAGGGAGCGTGGTCCGGAGTAATGTTTAACCTTTCTTTACTATTAAAAGTGCTAAACAAAATACATCCATATAACATTTGTCGTGCTTAAATACATGGTGCAAACTCTTAGTATTGATACAATAGATTATTTACCTTGCAAATCAATTTTAGATCTATATACGTCCCCTGCGTAGGACAACTTGTCGAGTACCTATCGATGTAGTTGGATCGTAGGAATATAAATTGATACTTCGATGTAGTAGAGGAATCGTTACCCCTATCCCCTAACTAAAATATTTTAGTAGTGTAAACCTGACAACACACAATGTGATGCAAAATATTATTTTTTAGACCACCCTGTTTCCTAAAATTACGTTCCCATAAAACGAAACTTCATTGTGAATTATGTTTTGAGTTAAACGTATTTTGTCGTGGATTTTGTTTGTTTTTGACGTATCACAAATAAGTTTGTAATGATAGTACGCGGAAGTCCAAATAGTGAGGAGGCCAGGGTGGTGGATGGGTCAAACAAACACAGGACTTTCACCCAGGAGACCACTGTCCGTGTCCCATGTGAAACTAAAAGTAAATGTTCACTTATTTCAATTCATGTCCGTAGCTTAATAACGTAACAAACGTAATAATTTTAAGCCAAACCATAATGTTTTTTTTATTAAACCTAACATAGTAGTTTTGTTGCATTTTTGGTTTTGTTTTGTTTCAATTTACAACGTTAACCACATGTTTAAAACTGCGACCCTAATCCGGGAGAAAATACATTTCCCTTGAAACGTAATTGAGAATGCAGTTTAGTTGTACGGGAACCCGGGCTGCACAATTAATCAAAATTTTATGGAAATCGCAATATGGCCTACTACAATTTTCAAATTGCAAGATGAGGAGGATATTGTAATAATTGCTGAAGGCAAAATATGTGTCAAAATACCATTTTAAGTTAAATATTGTGGTGCTGCAGAGATGTCCTGACCTACACATCATATTATACAGACGTAAAACATCTTTGTATGGTACAGATCCCCGCAAAAAAATCACACCATAATCATTTCAATGTTTTTCTATGAAAAGGACAATAATGATGTAAAAATGATCTAATATCTAATCTTGCTCTAAAATCGCAAATCATATTGCAATTTCAAAAATAATCGCAATTAGATATTTTTTCAAAAACCTGCAAAAGAGAACATGGTTTTGTAGGAAACAGGGTTGTTTTAGAAGACAAGGTTGTGCAGGTTGTGAATTTCATTAATTTTCATTGTAACAGTGGATATCCTCACAGTATTTCTATATGTTCAACTGTGGTCAGTGAGATATGACCAACTGAGTTGCTGTGAGGCGTACAAGGCATCCGGTTTTATGTCGTCAGGTGGAAGAGGAGAATAAAGAAGTGAGTGATACATTTACCTGACTCTGTGCATTTGGTGTTTGATCAATACATATACAGTTGTAATTAATTACTTAATTACTTTAATTACTAGCACATTTGCAAAAATGATAGAACTAGAGCAGAAAAAGGCCCAGCAAGCTTCAGATCACTCTCCTCACACAGAAAAACAATAGAAGAGGCGACCATCTCGGCCCTAAAGTCAGACTAACCCATAAAACCTTTAGAAGGCACAATAAACTTCATTAAGATGAAGAGACATCAATCCAGGACATCTGGTAGTGGCTTGCTAATGGTTTCCTGCCACCCTGTTTCCTCAGGGATTCAAAGTAAAACACCTCAACTAGAAACACACAGGTTGGGTCGCAAAACCATCAAAGGAGGAATTTTATCCAGCATGCTCATGAAGGTCCGATGGAATTTTAGCGACGCTATCTATCAGCGTGGCTCTAGGGATTACAATGTCGGCCTGTCAGCTTGTTGGTCCACCACTTTGGTACAGACTCAACCACTTAACTACTGGGTGGATTGCTATGACATCCAATAAAATAAGCACTTCACCGAATAGTAAAACTTTGTTGGTTTGAAAATAAAGACCAGAGTTTATTCCTCTTACCATTTTGTCCCCAATATTATCAACGTAGGACGCTCTGTACACTTTCTGGTGTGTGTTTTTTGTGAAACACAGTGCTACTGGGATATTTAGTGTTTGTTTACTGATGGCACTCTGAGGATGAATCCTAATGACTTTTCCTTTAGCACCAATATGACAACTACTGGATGGCTTGCCATGATATTTTCTGCCAGGTCTTTGGTTTATGACTAAACACCTACAAAACTAATGACACCCCATCGTCTTCAGCTGTATGTACTTATTAGCGCTAATTAGCAAATCCTAGCAAACTAACGTGCTAAAATAAGATGATGAACATAGTAAACATTATACCTGCTAAACATCGGCATGTCTGCATTGTCATTGTGAGCATGTTAGCATGTTGACATATAGCTCACTGCTATGCCTAAGAACATCAGTATTGTCAGATGTGCAATAATTATAATATTTGTATGATAATTTTGCCCTCTGTATAATCAATAATACCAAAAAGTACATAATGTACAATAATTTCACCATTTTGTGATGCTTACAATTAATAGTTGGTTTTAATCTGCGCTGCTCATTTGAATTCATTCCCAGATGAATCCTACGTCTGTGTTTACGCATCTCTTCTCACGTGACCTCTTTCAGATATTGGTAGACTTGTAGGTGTGTCAAGAAGTTGTTTAAATACGGCGACGTCAACTCCCTTCCTCCCCCTTCATCCCACTGACAACAGAATTTGTCCAGGAAGGTGAAGGTCAAGCCAGACTCATCAGATCAAGGACAGACACTGGGCAGTTGGGTGGGGCACGCGACTGGAAGATGGTGGCAGACTTAGGCCAGAGTCTCTGCTTCCCTGCTGAGATTGTGTCAATCAACTTCAGACCAGACCTTATGGTACGGTCGGCCTCACTCCAT
This sequence comes from Sebastes umbrosus, assembly GCF_015220745.1. Classification (NCBI taxonomy): domain Eukaryota; kingdom Metazoa; phylum Chordata; class Actinopteri; order Perciformes; family Sebastidae; genus Sebastes; species Sebastes umbrosus. Next base: position 18,125,009 of record NC_051271.1, read on the forward strand.
CTCGTTTATATCATCGAGCTTACAGTGCCCTGGGAGGATGCAAATGAGGAGGCCTATGAGCGCAAGAAGCTGAGGTATGCTGAGCTTGCAGCCGACACTCGACAACGTGGCTTGAAAGCAAAGGTCCGACCAGTTGAGGTGGGCTGCAGAGGGTTCATAGCTACATCAACATCAAGGCTACTCCAGGAGATTGGAGTTCAAGGCAAGGCCCACTGGCAAGCAGTCAAAGACCTCTTCAGAGCTGCTGAGAAAGACAGTCAGTGGCTCTGGATGAAGAGAAAAGATCCACCTGGGCACCCAGGTGAGCGGTGGCATCTAGGGGGTGATCCTGGGATGCCGGGAATCACTGCTGAACCCTCTGGAGGTGTCGTTGGCCTATCAGCAAAACACTGAGGAAAGAGGGCGCCCACTTGATAACCCAGAAGATGCCATCGCTCACTTGATTGCCCTACCTAGCCTAGGCAGCATGCCTAAGGTGTGCAATTAAAGGGATACCAACACCTAGTCCTGGAGGTACAAATCAAAAAACGTGTTTTGTAAAATTACACATATGACTCCTGTACGATAATCTTCCTCAAATACCATCATTTTAAGTCTCTGGTACGATAGTTTAACATTTCCCATCTGGCAATGCTGAAGTTCAGCCTCACAGTGCTGCTAGTATGGCTGTAGACTCTGTTTGGTTCTAGACACATCCTCACTTGTCATGTTTAACATTTAGTTACACAAAAGAGGGATTCATTTAGCTGATTTGTCACTGGATTAGTATCGGCTACTGCTGACCCTGTGGTGCCGACCACTGACTCCATATCAATTCAAAAGTCCAACTGAATTTCCATCTCAGTCTGTCAAGTGTATTCAGTTTAATTCCATCACAGCCCTTTAGCTGCAAAACTTTCTAATTTTGTCCAAATTATATTAGTTTACAGGCACCGAGGCGAACTAAATCGGGTGTTTTGGCTCAGCTTTTGCTGACTACAGCTGTGTTGCCAGCTGTTGTCAGCAAAAGACTAACTACTGTAGCTAATTTGTTGAACTTATTAATCAATCATTCAATGGTAGCATTCAACAGCTTCTGACTGTTGAGGGTTATCTTTTTAAATGATGAAAAAATTAAAGGAGCAGCTGGGACACAGTTCATGATGGAAGGGTCGACAACACAGACAATATATCCCCAAATTCACGATCCTGAGTTTATTGTTGCTTTAATTTAGGGATGTATCCGACTTTTTCAGTCCAGATACCAATAGTGATATCTGGGTTTTGGTTATCGACCGATAAAGAGTACCGATCCGATACCAGTGTTTAATTAATACGCTGTATGCCTCACTGTGTGGAAGTGACTGGGATTATTCTTTTATGTGTAAGGGAACATCATGCTTGACTTAAACATTGTTTTCCTAACTTTGTAAAACAAAATGTAACAAATAGATACATAGATATAAATTTACTGAATTGTATTAAAATAATAAATCGCACACCAGCAACTTGGTAAAAAAATTAAACCTTCTTAATGCAGCAGCAAAACAGTCAAAATGTAAACAGGAATTAAAATTCCAGTATGTAACGTATATAGTATTTAAACATAAAATTGAATGTAATAGATCAGCCCCATTGTCACCGATACCCGATCCAGCTATTTGAGTCAGTATCGGCCCGATATCCAATCCGGTATCGGTGCATCCCTACTTTCAAATATAACAATTCAATTCTTGAGTGTGACAGAGATGCAAAGCTGCCAGCTGACTGAAGCCATCATCACAAGCTGCAACAGCTTTTCAAATTAAGAGCTGGCTGCACGGCTGACATCCAGCCAAGGCCGCCAGAATGCTGTCCATATTTTAATTGTTCATCATTACAGTGATAATAGTAATAATTATAACCATTTTTCAGTAATGACAGGGTGATATTAATATGGTTGAACACATTTCACACTTCCCTCAAAAGGGATTTTACAATTGGCTCTGATTTAGACCTATGTTGAAACAACCAGACTTATGTAAGCTTTCTAAACTCAGCCGGGAAATGTCTTCTGTTTATTTGGCTAAATTACATTTGGTAGACCAGTGACCTGCTGCTTGTCTGGTCAGATCTCTAGTGTCTCAGTCTGGGCCGATTCAATCAGGAGATGATGTGATTGAGGACAGAAAGAACAGGGGCCTTTCTTTTTGAGATAGTATTAAATAGTGTTTAGAAGTTTTTCCAGCCTGTGTTCATACCTCCTGAGAGGTTTTCACCGACCGTCCTGCCAAACTTATCAGCCTGCTGAGCCTCTCAATGTTTGATGTTCTTGTTAATTCGGGTGACTCAGTGGTCTTAGAAACAGCACTGCTATTTTTGTTTTACTTTATCCACTGGACCAAATCAATATCATAGCAGCATTTTCCTTGATGTAAGAGTGAGGGTGAAAACAACTAAAACCAACAGGGACAACAGAAGCAAACAAATGATTGACAGGAGGCCATATCGAGTTGCCCGGGGCAACTGAGTACCCTTTACTGTTGAGCCGTGAACAACAAAGCACTGTCCTGAAATGTGTTTGTTTGAGGGGAACAGTCACTTCAGCTTTAGGCAAAAACACAGTTATTTAAATATTTCATGCCTTATTTTTAAAAGTCAACACTCTGGTTTTCTTATAGCGCTGCAAGTCCCAATATTTTGACACTTAAAGTCGAGATAAAATTAAAAAGAAAATTATTCAAATGAACCCTTTTTTAGATCACATCCGCAGTCCTATTGGACACCTATTTAACATAAAAAAAAATACAAAAAATAAATTTCTTTGTATTTTTATATCAAAATCCAATCATCTTTTCTTCCTGTAAAACAAAATATTAAGTGTGCTTACGTAAACTGGTACCAACCAAATTCAACCAGTATTATCAGGACATCCATCCATCAATCTGCAATTTTAGCGACAAGGGAGGTGTGTGTGGAGCAGGTGTGTAGCGATATACAGGTATTGATGATAACCATGATATTTAAAAAATAAAATGCTGAGACCATGTTAATAATGCACATAACATAATATTGTGTAAATAATCCAGCGCCTCTTAAATCACAGTTTTGTAGCCTACAGGTATGGCTACAGACTCTCTCTCCACCTCCTAGTGTAATTAATTTAACCAAAAATAAACAAAATTAAAGATGAATTTGACTGATAGCATTTTTTTATTTTTTTATTTTGTAGATATCGCGGTAATATTGTTATCGGGAATTCTTTCTTTGAATTCTTTTGGCCACAATAATCGTGTAGTGGAAATCTGATATTGTGACAGCTACAGTTCTCTGTAAACACAAGAGAGACGCATATTCCCACTGCGCTGTATACATGTCCAAAGAATGCTCCTAAAACCTGAATAATATCGGCATATCCCACATGTCTAAATGGGAAATTCTCCATTCGGAATAAAGCTTAATTAAATCTAAACGGAATATGCTGTTCACATGACCCGTATCAAATTTTTTATATTTGGTGCCTTCAAATGGGGCTGTGTTTACCGTGTGAGTCAAAATGAACGCCCCCCTCTTGTGGTATTCACAACCACGTAAGTGGAACGATTCTGAAAGCTCCGAGTTCACGACTTGTGACGTGTTTGTTTGCGGAGGCCATGGAAGTAAATTTTTCGTGCAAAATATGTTAATATATTGTAATTTTAGTCGTATATTGTTTTTCTTCGTAATTTTATAATAGGTCTTTGGAAAATGTTGATATTCCCAACGGCCTCATATTTTTCCTCTGTCATTATGGCTTTGCATTTACTGCATGATGTTACCCACTTGCCAGTTTGCTAAATTGTTATCCTCTGTGGCTTCTAGACGCCGACAGTAACGTTAATATTGCCGTTGCTTAGCAGCGGTGTACTCACGACTTAACCGCTTGAACGCCAAGCATATCGTGTACACGACTTCCCATGCTGTAAACACAAGCTCATGAGTTTCATTTGAAGGCACCAATTGTCATATTCAGATTAATAGTGGAATATTAGCGTGCATGTAAACAAAGTCTGTTATGATTTACTGGAACACTTGAATAGACCGGAGCTATCGTATGTTATTAGTAACTGTTACAGATTGCAGGATGGAAGGTGCAGGCTTGGATAAATGGCTTACATGATAAATCTGTGCAGAAAATCCTTCTGGTACCAGTTGTACTTGTACAAAATGTGCAGGATCAAACAAGTGTGGCCTTGAAAAACAGGCAGAAACTTTTAAAGAAACTTTCTTTTAGAATTGTCTTCTCATAAGACAAATGTGAACACTGTGGCGAGACACATCGCTTCACTGTGTTTAATATTTTAGGTAAAAGCAATTTGTGTCAACAGCAGAACACAGTTTCTGTACAAAAATCCATTCCCTTCTGTAATCAACCTCCTCAATAAAATATAAGTGGTGTTTTTGGCTTTGCAACCATTATGCAAATTATTTTACAGCATTTTTAGTTCACTGTGTCTGTGTCCTCAGTGTGCATTGCACCCCTCTGGGTATGCTCTCTAGTGTTAAATGGCCCTTGTCTTGTTGCTAAAAAAAAAAAAAGGAAATATGAAGATGGTAATGAAGGAAGAGGAAGAGAAAAGGAAAACAAGCTATTTATAAGTTTCTGACACTGGTGCAGCGATGACGCAAAGGAGATGACCAAAATGGAAGGAAACGAAGGAAAGTAGAGAAGGAGAGGTGGAAGAGAAAAACACAGATTGATGAGAGGATAAAAAAGACTGGATATCTGGCGAAATGAAAGCAATCATGAGTTGAAGTGCCTCATCATGAGTCCCTGGGATACCTGAGTGTGTGGAATGAAGTGTATGTGTGTGTGTGTGTGTGTGCGTTTATCATAACCTTGTGAGTGCTTCAAGAACAACAGGGCAATTCACAAACAGGGATATCTGCAGTGGACTCAGGTCCCTACATGTTATGCATTAGTTGGTAACTGAAATCCTGACATTTCAGTGATTTGTCTCATAATAAACTAAATATATTTTGTGGATTATATGACAGACCTGAATTGAAGATTATATGGAGGCAGGAACAAGCAAAACTCGGTACTTTGATACTGAAATAGTGTGCTGGATCAAGAGGTTGAAGAAATATGATATTACAAAAAAGTGTCAATATTTTGTACCCATACGGTGCATTCATAAAGTATTCAGACGTTTCTCACATATTATTATGTTGCAGCCTTATGGACCTGCAGAGAAGAATGGCATAAAATCCCCAAATATAGGTGTGCAAAGCTCGTTGTGTTATACCCAAGAAGACTTGAGGAACTAATTGTACGGAGGATGGAAACTGCCAAAATAAAAAATAAATAAATAAATGACTCCATAAATAAATAAATAAATATGGCATTAAATGTGCCAATAATATTAGGGATGCACCAATTTATCGGCTGTACATCGGAATCGGCGGATATTCGCCTTGTTGTGTTGGTTATTTGCGGTCGGTCTATGACAACAGTAACTAGCTGTTGTGGTTTGTTTACGAATAAAGGTGAAAGAAAAAACGGTCGTGTGGCAGTATTACACTGTCTCAGAGAAAGATCAGCGACAAGAATGGTATATTAAACGAAAAATTAAGCAGTAAAACAGCGGCTTACAAGATTTAATAAAAACAATCTCTGCGGTCTGTATGGGAACGAACCTTGTGTGTGCGTAATGTGTCACAAGAAGCCTGTCAGTCCAACGAGGGGTGACGCAGCACCCAGTGCGTCACATTGGGAACATCCTGCATGCTGTGCCGCTTCCTGTCTAGTGTTGTTCTCTCGCACGGATACAAAAATAAAATAAAATGAAAATGCTAAAATGGGTCAATGATACTTGGGCGGCCGTTAATATATGAGCAATTAAGTAAGAGCAAGCAGAGCAATTCAAGTTTATGTGTGCGAAACACTGCTTATGTTTCTAATCACTTTTTTTGTTGGGCTGTGTAAGTAGCCTACTGAACCAGTCTTCTCACAAAAGGCTTTTGAAGCAGTTATTTAAAAAAAAAAAGAAGAATATTTTTCATGTGAAAGAAGGTTATATTAAAGGTTGTTTCATTAATTTGTATGATTGAATTTGTGCTCATTCAAAGACCGTGTAATGAAATGCTGAATGACTTTAAAACAGCTCAGTTAGTTTTTATAATGAAGAGGTCTTCGTTTCCCTGGCACAAAAGGGGAATAAATAACAGCAGACACAAAATAAACAAAAACATCGGTATCGGCTATCGGCCAAATTGTTATTTTAAACATTGATATCGGCCAGAATTTTGCAATCGGTGCATCCCTAAAAAATATTGAAAATAAATGTAGGCATTGATTTATTTATCAAATATGACACAAATTGATGTTTCTGTTTTAATGTGCTCATTTAATTATTTACTTTTGTACTAATTCCCCTATCTATTTACACTTCTATTTAATTTCCCCTTTTATTTATTTATTTTAATTAACTTTTACTTTTTTTTTATTTATTTTAAATTGATTTATTCATTATTAAATTGTATTTATTTTGCATTTTCCGCGTTGTTATTTATTAATTTTTTGTTTTGGCAGGTTCTGTCCTCCATACAATCGCTGCCAAAGGTGCTTTAAGTCCTGAGTTAAGGGTCTGAATATTTATGTCAATGTCATATTTCAGTCTTTCTTATTAATAATTTTGCAGAAATATTAAAAATCCTGTTTTTGCTTTTTCACTATGGGTAGTGAGTGTAGATTGATGAGTGGAAAAATTATTTTAACGACTTTAGCAAAAGTCTGCATCATTACTTTGTGAATGCACTGTAACTGGGTATCAATAATGTAATGCAATGCTCCTTATTATATATTCCTCAAGTCTCTACTCTACTGGAGGGATGAACAGCATTCCAGTTTTTCTAATGATTGTGGCGACGGTGGTACAAAATCTCCCCATAGGGTTGAGATCTGATGAATGTGAATGTCATCGTATTCGATTCACATCATTTTCATACTCATCAAACATTCAGTGACCCCTCATGCCCTGTGAATGAATCTACTGCATATTTGCCAACCCTCCTGATTTTCCCGGGAGACTCCTGTTTTTCATTGCCCTCTCCCTGTTTCTTGTCTGCATCATAATTATCCCGTATATCTACCTATTATGATACATTTTCCTTTTCTTTGTCTGTTTCTGCAGCCCTGTCGCACTAAAGGGCGTATGAACGACACTCAAAGTGTCGTTGAGTTATTTTGAAGTTACGTTAGTTACGTTTGTGACGTGTTTTCCGTACTTCTGTTACATTGTTTCCATTCTTATTTAGTTTACGTACTTATTTTAAGCCCAACCATTACGTTTTTCCTAAACCTAACTAAGTGGTTTTGTTGTCTAAACCTTACTGCTGCTGTTACCATAGTTTTGTTGCGTTGCGTAAAAATGACACGCAAAAGAGACATAAAAATGAGACACGGAAAAGGCTAAAATGCATCCTCAAGACACACAGGATGTCGTTGTCATGTGGTGCTATTTATACGCCTTCACATGAGATTGGGTTGGATTCTGGCACTGTACAGTGTGTATAAACCCTACCACTCAAAGTCTACTGTTTCCACCCAGACAACAATCCACTATCGCACAGTTGCTCGCACCTCGTTTGCCTCAATAAGTGAGAGACAGAGAGAGAAATGTAGAGTAGACTAAGAGAGAGAAATACTCAAGCAAATTTCCGACGTCCTGGAAAGAAGAATTCCCGTTTCTTGCGGACAGTTTTAAGGGAAAGGGGAATGCATTTTTTCAAATCTGCTGCATCAGTGTACTTATTATTTTGTTATTCCTCAGAACGCAGGACACAAAGTCTCTGAAAATCACATTTTTCTGAGGGAGGACCATTGATGCATTATTAGAGCTGGATACTGGACACCAAGATGACGCTTATTCATTCCAATGAGAATTGCTCGTCTGGCGCATACGCCAAAAAGGTTTTCTAACTTCCGGGTTTACTTCCTGGGCATACCTCGGAAGTAAACCTGGAAGTGTGTCTCCCGCTGGCCCCATCTGCGAGTTCCTGCTCGGCCCATAGACTTTACATTATGATGATGTCACAGATATTTAAATCGCTTTTCCCGGCTCAAGGAAAGTTTTACAAATATAAAACCTCCATGGATTATAAATGAACAGTTTTGAAAGCCACAGACAAATGATGTCATCCTGCTGAGAGTGGAAACCCAATGGGGAAACCCTTTTGATGTGTTGCTCTGGAGTTCTGATACATCGTATCTAGTCTTTTAATTTGGGGGACTTGTTGGCCACACATGTACTCGACCACTTGTCCAGATTATGGCGAACGGAGACTCCGCTGACGATAGGACTTTTTTCTTTGTGACTGAAGCTCCTGCCATCTGTGCCCTAATTATAAATCCCCTTTCTAAGTGACTTAGATCTTTTCCTCCTGCCATCTGCAGCCAAAATCAAGATTAACTGGGACTGCTCAGAATTTTTATTCATGTCCAGAACACAATAATTGTATCATGCAGCACAGCTGGACAGAAGCATCAGTATTTATTACATTCCTCCACTCATTTATTCGGGTTTGTCCTTTACTTTGTCTCTCAATTACCAACTCTTGAAGTTTACAACTTGTTAACCCCCTGAGTCCCGTGACTTTACTGTCTTTCAGAGGCTGCAGCAGGTGTAGCTTTCAACTAGAGTGACGATACAGATATCATATGAAACTAGAAAATCTGGTACCAACCAGTGGTACCATGCTAGCTGTTCGGAAGGAGGTTAAATAATGCTCCAAAGTTAGGGTAAAATTTGGCGAGGAAAAACTGGCATGGCCATTTTCAAAGGGGTCCCTTGACCTCTGACCATGTGGATGAAAATGGGTTCTATGGGTACCCATGAGTCTCCTCTTTACAGCAATGCCCACTTTATGATAATCACATGCAGTTTTGGGCAAAAAACAGTACACTACAAGATGTTTCTGAACATTTGAGGCGAGAAATAGACATTACAGTAACAGAATATTGATTCATATTTGATCAGCGCTGCCTAGTTGGACCGTTTGATCGGAGTTTGCAAGTGATTGACAGCTGCCTCCGTTGAATGAACAGCCGATAGGAACGCTCTCTCCCTGAAATGACCTGTGATTGGCCAAAGTCTCCCGTCACAGGCTAGATGTTTTAAAGCCTGAAAACAGAGCCATGAGGAGGTGCAGAAGTCTAGTTTTCTCTCAGAACACTTGAATTACAATATGCTGAAAGGTTATTATGTATTTTTTGCCCAATGATGCCAAAATCATCCTGCCTATTGAAGCTTTAAGTTTGTCACAAAAAGACGTCGTGAGGAGCAGGAGGAGGAGAATCCCTTTCAAGTTCAGCCATCATTCTCAACCAAGACCTACTCCTGCGCCAGTTTCCCCTCAACAAGTGCCAAGTAATAACGACACGTATGTGGCCCCTCGTCACCCCAACGTTACCCATAACAAGCTGTGCTGTTGAAAGACTCTTTTCAGCTGTCAGTCAGATAAAAACTAACATCAGGGCATCATACAGACTGAACTCTTTGTCCCTGCTCTCCTTTGAATGAAACTATTATGAAATCATTTCAGTGGCCCGTCGTCTCCCGCTGTAATCATCAAAAGTAAGCTAATTTACCATTTAGGATTGTAGTGGCCTATTTCAACGTTATTGTTTATTGGGTATAGTTTTTGTTGGGTGTACAATTAGATTTTATGCTGATGTGTCTGTCATCTGTGTGGTTTATGTGGCTGCCGTGCCAGGCTATGTTAAAGTGTCATCATTAACATTACTAAGTATGTTGGTGCTGGTGTACCTCCATCCATACGCTTGACTAATGATGCTGTTGCGTCTGTGTGAATATGTGACCGCCGTGCCAGGCTATGCAATGCTGTTAATGTGCGTCTTGTTGGTGCCTGTAACATTACCTCTGATGATGATGTATAAGGCCTGTATGATTAAACTGTGGTGCATTCAGGCAAGTGTTGTAATGGTTTAACATTTGCGTTTCAGGACCTATTAAGAATCCTATGATTGATCATGGACGGGCTATAGGCCTAGCTGATTTTCCCTGTGCCCACCCACGCTGTGATTTCTACCTATGCCATCGATCCAAACCTTCACCAAAGTTGTTTTAGTTTCTCAAATCTCTTAGCTAACTTTTCCTACATGAAAAAATGAGAATGTCAAACTTTTTCTATAATCACTAATCAAATTCATGGTGGTGCAATGTCCATTTCACAAATTTGATGACACTGTCTTTGAGTGGCTCCCTCCTTCAAATTCTTTGTAACTCATTTGATAAAGGAGAGAGTGCTACTCATAACTAAATTCAGATCCCATTAAGATTTAATCAAGCCTTGAGGGAAGAAGAGAAGATGGGACAAAAGGATCCAAGGACTGTGCAGAAAACTTTTATCTGTCTATTTTTGGCCTCCCACCATTTATCACATCCCGATTAGCTAAAGACAACTTACTTAACAATGTAAAGCCCTCAAACTGAAGTACTTTTAAGAACAGCTTTGTTGCAGGCTCCGTAAAGGTCCATCTATCCATCCATTATCTGTAACCGCTTATCCTATTCAGGGTCGCGGGGGGGCTGGAGCCCATCCCAGCTAACATTGGGTAAAGGCGAGGTACACGCTGGACAGGTCGCCAGACTATCACAGGGCTGACACATAGAGACAGACAACCATTCACATTCACACCTACGGGCACTGTGTAATGCCTGGCCACATGCTCCAAACAAATAGGGGGAAGCATTTTACCTTGACTACTGGGTACATACAATATACATTTACAGTCATCAGTTATAAAAGAAAATGGCAAACTACTAACTAACAGCAGGGCAAGAATACGTGAAAGTGGACCAAACTGATGAAACTCGGAGACGCTGGTTTAATCCTCACGTGTAGCATCGGCCTATACTGTGTTTACTGTGCCACTAATCGGGGACTGTACTGTCCGTGTAACATTGCGTTTTGACAGTTTGTTTATTGGATTAAATACAAAGTGGCAGAAACAAGAAAACATATTTTTGTTTCGTCCTCCCTGCAAAGGGGAGGTGTCGGCGCCGGGAGATAGACCTTCAGTATAGCAGTAAGCTGTAGCAACGTGCATTCAGCCAGTCTAACCTGTGTACCGGCAGCAACAGAAAGTTTGCTGATAAGGCAGGGAGTCAGGTCGGTCCCCCGGGATCAGACGCTGGCTGAATGTGAGTACTAACTGAAGGGCCGTCTCCCGGAGCTGCCGCCCGCTCTTCTCACAGCGAAGTAGTCTCCTGGTGGTAGGGAAGACGAAATGAAAATATGAGTCGTTTTGTTGTTTCTGCCAATTTGGATTTAATCCTATAAACCAACTATCGAAACATGATTGACAAGCCCTCGGGGCAGCTCTACTTCTTAGTCCTCTCATGTTTGACTGAGGGCAGACTGGATGCTACAGAGACTCACTATCACCTCTCGAGGTACATGTGGTATTACAAGACAGGATGGGCCGGAGCTAACTGGTTGGCAAGCTTATTTTAATGAATATCTCTGCAACACAATGTTCGTCTTTCGGCTGCTCCCGTTAGGGGTCGCCACGATTTGGCGTAGGTTTTACGCCGGATGCCCTTCCTGACGCAACCCCTCTGTGACATCATTTAGGGGGAAGGGATACATGTTTTGGTGGGGGGAGAAAACCAGAGAACCCGGAGGAAACCCACTCGAACACGGGGGAGAACATGCAAACTCCACACAGAAAGTCCCTGCCCAGATTGGGGATCGAACCCAATTGCTGTGAGCAAGAAGGTCCCGGATATCCTGACTAACCACTGCACCACCGTGCCGCCCCATATCTCTGCAACACAATACAAACAGTAGACGTATATGACGTAACATCAACACTATAACCTCTTCACAATCTGTTGATAATGTTGGTTCATTTTTGGAATGTTTTAAACTAAAATCGTGGCCAGATCTTACACATTACACCTTTTAAAATGTGTGAATATCCTGGGACGTTTCAGTCACAGCTGCAGGGGACCACAGACAGACACTTTGCTTTTTTTAATGGAACACCAAAATGCACATTATTTAGTAGGCTACACATGCCCTCTATTAACACAGTGCAAAACTGAGAAAGAGAGAGAGGTAGATGAAAGTAAAGACAGAAAGAGATGAAAGACACTGTCACAGCATAATGGCATTGAGATTTTCTGAGGTACAAAGCAACCTTATCCAATGACATAAATAGGTCAGTTTCAACACAGTGTGATGCCTTGAGTGTTGCACCACTTCACTTTTGCTGCGAGGACAAGAGTGTGATTAGCAGCTTGATGTCACAGCAGTTCATTCTGTTCACCACCTCTGTCTCGCACACAACTGGAAGCAGCAGCCTGAGGGTAGATTAGATTTTTGTTTGTCTGTGTGCATGCATCTGTGTATGCGTGTCTTTAACATTTAAAGCTATTTGGGCACCCTGTTTCAGTCCTTTATTCAACAAGGCATGTGCTGGTTTGACAGGCAGTGTGTCTGGTTGGGCCAAAACTCTCCTGTTATCAAATACTGAAATTGATATACTCATGTATTCTTCCGTAGCTATTCACAGTACAGTCAATGTGATATACCAAAATGTTAAGGGTCAGCTCACCCAAATGGCAAATTGTTTGACCTTTAGTGGAATCTGGACATGCAGTTTTGGTTTAATTTGTCCCCAATGCAATAGGACTGAATGTAATGTCACAGGAACTACCTTAAAATTAAGAAACAGTCTTGTTGACAGGGTTCCAAGTATCATCCAGAGTGGCAAAAACATTGATATCCTACAGATCCCTGATCTGTTAAAGGGACTGTATGTAAGTTTTTACAAGTATAAACGTTTTTTAATTGTTTTTTATTGCTAATGAGTGAACAGGTTGTAACTTAACCTAAAATATGAGACCTTCCACGACTTTCTGGGTTTCCTCTATCAGCCTGTAAACTGCTTTTAATGTGAAGAATGCGGGCCCGTTCTTTCCGTAAAAATCCAACTACTTGCTCTCTTCAGCTCCGCTACAGGGCTAACAGTCTGCAACATTGGCTAACGTTCGGTTATAAATGGAATCTGCTAACGACAACGAACGACCGGACCCGACCACAACTCATATTCAAACACAAACTCCACGGAAGCACAAAAAAAACAAAGTTATATCTAGTGAAGCCCGTCTTGCAAAACAGGAATGTGACCGACGTCGGTGGGAAAACTAGGATCAACATCAGCCGGGCCTTCGATTCATGCAAGGACCTTCGTTTGGTTTTGGGTATCAAAACGGACCCCGAGCTGGCGAAATTCCTATTGAACAGGTAAGCTAACATTACTGCCAAGCATGTGAAACATATAGTGATATTGTGGGTTTTAGCTGGTTAATGTTGCTAACGTTAATCAACATCATTCCTGTCAGTCACGTGTCGCCTCACTGTTTTGTTCGATGCTCGCTCGCGTCTAAACAAGCGCGAGCAACATGACGCTGACTGTCGACTTAACGGCCACAGGTGTCACTCTTAACAAGCAATTTCTGATTCTTACATATAGCCCCTTTAAAGTGGCAGTAGGCAGAATATTTTTGGCATCATTGGGCAAAAATTCCATAATAACCTTTCAGCATATTGTAATTCAAGTGTTCTGAGAGATAACTAGACTTCTGCGCCTCATCATTGCTCTGTTTTCAGGCATTAAAAAATCTCGGGAGACTTTGACCAATCACAGGTCATTTCATTGAGAGAGCGTTCCCATTGGCTGCGTTCCGGTCATGTGACCGGTAGTTTGGCGTTCCTTTAAGAGAATTCACAATGGCTACCGTGACACAAACTTTCTCATTTTACAGCTTAACAGTTCACTACAAGATGATTCTGAAAACATTTGAGGCGAGAAATAGGCATTAATGTAACATAATATTGATTCATATTTGATCAGCGCTGCCTAGTTTGACCGTTTGGTCAAAGTTTGCAAGTGATTGACAGCCCGCTTTCATAGACAGCAGATGGACAGCAGACCTCAGATCAGCTCTTACTGCTTGTTTTCCTCCGGTCTGTGAAATCTTCCAGATGCCGTTAGGAGCACCGGAGGACACAGAGGCATATGATTTTTTTCAGGTTACCTGTTTCATGTACTACTGTCACGATATAGAGACCGTTTTATAAAAATAACTTTTTTTGTCATATTTGCTCCAATCTCGCCTACTTCAGCTTTAAGTGCCTTAAATAGGTCTGTAGTTGCACTTGCTGAAAATTGTTCCCCTGGTTGGAAAAAAACAACTGAGCCAATCACACCTTTGTAGGAGGATGAAGAATGGGAACAGAATGGGTTATCTTCCTGCGTCAGAGCCAGAAAAAGGTCAACAAGTGTTGATAAAATTGGGGCAGTCAACTTTTTTTGTGTGTCTTGGGCATGCACAAGTGCACTTGCATGAGCGTGCAGGAGACGTGATAAACATTCCTGCCAATGGCTTCACAGGGTTGCACTGATCTAACGCAGGATGTCAAATACCGATGCTTGGGCAGTGGCCCTCGACGTCTTGGCACCCTTTAGCGTCTGTATGAGACACACCGGGCTTTCAAATGACTCCACTGTAAACCCATCTGCCTCATTATTAGACGCTGAGAGCAACGGACGTAGTATCAAGAGCCAGAAAGTCTGCTTAGGGTGGTTCAGCCAGGAACACTCTCGTCATAGATTTAACCATTTATTATAACATATAGAAATACAGTTATGCTTGGCACTGATGGCTCCACTCTCGAGATGCACCCTGGATTAGCCAAGCAGCATGCTACGCTAAAACAGGGAGCGCAATGCAGAAAACCCCCATGAGTATACAAGAGTGGGCCCAAAGCAAGACATTGGATACCATTTTAACCTTTGAGCTATGCATGTTAGGACTCTGAACTAGAAGGGGTTGGTGGGGGCAAAGCTTTGCCAGCAGCAGCGGTGTGTAGCAGCATTGGTGTAGCAGGGAGGAGGGAGCCATATTTAAATGGACCACCTTGCTGTGAGAATGGGCTGTGATTGGTGTGTGTCTGATTGGAAACAATGGTTCGATCAGCTGGCTGTCAGATGATAACAACTGGGGCGTATGAATCCTGTGTCCTACATGAACTAACGCGATGCTTCATGAGGGAGGGGTGGTGGATTGGTCAAACAAACACAGGACTTTCAACCAGGGGGCCGGCGTTCGCGTCCCGTGTGAAACAAAAAGGCGTACTTATTTTAACCCAAACCATGATCTTTTTTCTAACCTTAACCAAGTAGTTTGTTGCCTAAACCTAACTGCGACCGTTCACAATGTTAACCACATGTTACAAACACACGCAAACCTTCTGGGCAAAGATACTACACAAACACTGCCCCCGCTGTCATTATAGTGACGCTGGGGGCTTGTGCCCAAGCGGCAAAATATGATGAGTAGGGATGAGATCACGTAGGATCTACTGGTGGCAGTAACATACCTAAAAACACAGCAATGTGTCAGCTATATGCAGGGAAGAAGACCGCTAGCAAATAAACATGGATGTAAATAATGCCGTATAAAAACATTTCAAAACAAACAGCTTTGCAGATTCCTTTTGTGGAAATGCATTCAGCCTATTTGTTAGGCTTCAAAGACACACACACACACAGAATGTGTTTAGGTGACTTTGTTTAAAAGAAAAATCTGCAGAGCACCCTTAAGTGGCATGTTTCTTCAATCTGAGTGAAAAACGTTACTGCTCCTTGCAACCATCACTCCACAGTTGACTGAAAATGACATTGGCATGATGGATATCTCATTCATTGCTGATTGGATGGGGCAAAATAACCCCCACAGCAACCAAGCAGAGAGCGGCTAAAATGTCAGAGTGAATGATGAGGTGAAAATGAAATGGCACTGATTCTGGAGAGACACATGTGACAGATGATTTTATTAAATCCTGTGAGCACCATCAACTAAATTACATTCACCAAAATTACATGTTGGGATGGCATCAGAAAAGTCAGCGACGGTTACCTCAACATCACGGAAAATTAAACCAGAACTATCTCCATGATTAGAAACCACTTAAGGCCACGTGAGAAAATATGTTTCTTGGGTGAACCGACCTTTTAAATTCCCTCTAAGTGAAGTAAACCAGCTTGTTTTTGGCCGTATTTCTGACGACCTGGTCTCACTTTCAAAAATGTGATGAACCTTAAAAAGTTATTTCATATCTAATAGCTATATGTAAGGGATAATGTACAGCGAGCCGGTCATTGTTGTGAAAGAAACCCCGACAGGGCTATGCCAAGGTCTCTCATCGCCCTAAAGGGGATTCTTTCACAACAATGACCCATTAGCTGCACATTATCCCGCTTATTACACAGCTACTTACTTAAGAAATCAATAATTTGACAAAAAGGTCTGCCAGAGTCCGACATCAGAGCTGTGGACATATCAACGGTCCGCTATAAAGAAATAACAGACCGTAGAATGCCGTGATTGACCAATCAGATTTGAGTATTCAACAAAGCCGTGTAATAACACAGAGTTATTATGTGCAAAAGCATTCACTGTACTGTGAGTTTTAGATGTTCTGCTCCATATACACTATCTATCTCATATTCCCTGCAGATCACCTGTATGACTGACTGCACACATGAACAACTGCTGCTCCAGTACATATCTTTTCACAGACTGCAGACATTGATGGTGACATTATCCTGTAAAGACCTGATACAGTGTGTTCCTACATTAGCAAAGCAATAAGAAAGAAATAGATGAACATAGATACGTCCTGCTGGGTTATTGTCTTTAGCAGATGTCAGACACGACTGTGACTAGCAGCTCAATCACTTATGATAAGACTTGCATTTTAATGGCACACTGCTTCGATCAGAGATTCTTACTTTCTAGCCCGAGGCAAAATAACCCCGAACTCTTCCCCTGCAGGAATCACTCCATCACTTCTCCCTCCAGCTGCTTTGAAAAAGCTCAACTCATCGGTGCAAACGTCAATCCTGGATCTCCTGTGCTATCGATGATACTGATATAATACTTCACAGCGAAAGAAGGAGTGTGTAGATCAGGTCAGTTTATCCTCAAGACAAACAATGGCTTATGCAAGGGATTAACCCACACTGTCCACTGCAAACTGAATCCGGAGCTGTGTGTGTTTTTGCTGCCTGCTGACAGACGAGAAACAAAATCCTCATACTTCAGATAATCTGCAGCGTTCACAGACTGGTCATATCGGTCGTCTCATCCTCCCTCTCTCCTACCAGAGAGTAGGTTTGTGATGTTTTGATTCTGTGGTGCCCGGTGTAACAGAGAGCATCTCTGCCCAGGGTAATGATGTCTCTCTTATCAGCTGACAGACTATATATTCTGTCCCCCGAATGCCTCCTCGAAGGCAGCATGTCTATTTCCACGGCCTCGATCCTTAAAGTTAATGATCCCGCGTTCTCATTCACAGAGTGTCTCCTTGTGGGCAGGAGGTCTGCTCTTTGTATGGAGTGCTGGAGCGTGTGGAGCTGGCAGGGGAACAAGGAGCTGTCACACACGCTGGGACTGGACCGACACCAGTCTGAGATACTGTGGTCGGACCCTGCTCGGCTGTCTGAACTGTCTAAGACCTTCTGCCCCAGTCCCTGGCCTCGAGCCAAGATCAACAGCCTGGGGATTGTAACGATGGATGCAGACGCCGCCACAGCAGCAGCAATATGGTGGCGCTCAGCGGCAGTCCCTCTGCTGTCTGTAATCACCGAGGCAGGAGACGCCACCGCGGCCGAGCTGGAGAATGAGGAGGAGCCGAAGAGAGCGGCGACTTTCTGGTAGTATCGCGTCCGTATCACTTTAGCCGAGCGGTACAGATCCCCTATGAAGCAGTAACAGATGGGGTTAAGGCTGGAGTTCGTGAGGCCCAGCCACTGGGCGAACGGCCGTGTCTGCAGGAGCCAAGACGGCGGCGTTTCCTCGCAGTCGATCCAAAGGTCAACCAAGTAGAGCGGCAGCCAGGATACTGCGAACAGCAGCACCAGACACACCACCATCTTGGCGATCTTCTGCCGCGTCTTGAGGCGCGAAGCGTGCAGGGCTTCGCTGCGAGGATCGAGATCGGCGAAAGCGGATTTCCTCCCTCCCCACAGCCGCCTGCCAGTTAGGAAGCCTATGGTGAGGTTAAAGGTCACCGGCAGGCAGTAGAGCATCACAAACAGCAGCACATTGTATCTGTGGAAGAAAAGTGAAACAATTAAAAATGACACACTGATTTAATTAAACAATATTAATTATTATAAACTGAAATCAGTAATGTTTTTTTAATTAAAATGTATTATATTCATCTGTATACTCTCCATACTCCAGGATATTTTCATTACAATGATGCTCCCATTGAAGTCATCAGGAACAGGAAGCAACTGCAATAGTGTTGAAAGGGGCTCATTATAAAGTCATTGTCATTTAAATCACAATGAGCTCCTCTCAATACCATCTCCTGTTTTCATCAACAAAATACCAGAATCAATATGACAATACAGAGTGAACACAATAGAAGTCATTCTGAGGCACTTGATGAGGTAAAATCTTGCAAATGCCATTAGAAGCATTATGAGGAGGCAGATTATTGTTCTCATGCACTACTGTCAGGATATAGTGACAGTTTCATAAAAAATAACTTTTTTATCATATTTTCTCAAAGTGACTGACCGCCGCTTAAAGAACCTCACAGGTTTGAATGACAAGTGGGTCCCTATATGAGAATCTAAAGGACCCTGACACACCAAACCAAACTTTAAGAACTAGTACAGGCAAACGGCAAGTGAGTGTTCAGCTTCATCTCAAGTTCCCTCAGGTTGCAAAGACTACAACCCCAACCACACAGCCAACCTGCACGTAAGTTATGCGCCTGTTTGTGATGTGTCTGATTGTATCCTCAACACATCAGTTGAAAATATGTCTGGAAAAAGGTTGTAACTAACACAGTAAAGTTTAACTTTGCTTTGCCTGGTCTGTGGTCTTTTTTGGGGGAAAAACAGAGAAGGAAGAAAATGGTTGAAATCACCGATTCAATGGTATGTCCAGCCAATCAGAGATCTCTCTCTCATTGACGGCGTCCTCCAATTCAGCATGCTCAAATCGTCATTAATAGCGAATTACTGCCAACACAGCTGGATTCAACAAAAACTACCGGTGATGGGTGGCCATGAATCTTAACCATGGCACAACAGTAGTAGTGTTTCCATTCAATTGTCAAGCAAATTTTAAGCAAACTTTTGAAATGTTACGAAAAAAGAAAGGAAATCCATCAACTGGTTTGGAGCGAATAAACTTGGCTACAGTGTAGTTTGGTCCGAAGTTGGCGCTGTAGGCTACGTGAGGCTGTAATCTGCCAGTAAACAGAGTAGAAGAAGAATTAGAGTTTGTGAACTGGAAACAAAACAAGTTGTGTTGGCCATCTAACCATCTACAAGAGAAAAATGGAGAGAGGTCTTCAGGAATTTGTTTCAATTGGGCAAGTTTTAATTGTTCTTTCATGTCAGCTAGTATTGGCCATGTTTTAAGCTGAACGGGACAAAGACAAGCATTCACACGATATGGGGACATCTGAGAAAATGGCAAAAGCGGAAACAGCTGATCAGTCATTTGAGTTAAATGTTCACTACCTCAGAATTTATTTGGCAAAGGCGTTTCCATTATCCATTTAGCGCATCAACTCTCGACAAAGGCAAAAACCACCTCAAGCGAAAGTAAAATCTTTTTTCATGTTTTATTGAATTTTGCCGTTTCCATACAGCTTTTCTAATGTGATACTTCAAAATGCAAATAAAAACGTGAATGGAAAGGCGGCTGTCCGCTTGGTGTGTCAGGCTGCATCATGGTTGTTAAGTGGACAAAAGTTCTGAAAATGAGTTGGAGAGCAGAGGATCTGGTCCTAGACTAGATCCTACTGGTCTGTTGGAGAACCTACCCCTGTTTAAGGCGATGCTGAGGCCACTTCTCCTCACAGACCAAGATGGCAAACGTCCCAAAGCTGATCGTCCTTCGCCGGTTCATCACCGCAATAGGAGCACATATAATCGAAGAGATGGTCCACACCACGGCGACGGTCGCCAAGATTCGACGGCGGGTAAACATGGAGCGAGCTCGCAGCGGTGATCGAACGCTGTAGTAGCGATTCACACTGATCACGGTAAGCGTCAACACACTGGCTGACACTGAAACCGCCTGCGTGAAGGGCACTGCCCGACAAAGGAGGTCGCCGTAGACCCAGGCGGTGTAGATCTGGCTTCCCAGGGTGATTGGCATGCACACGCAAACCACAGCCAGGTCACACACCGCCAGGTTCACCAGGAGGCTGCGCGTGGCACTGACGCCAGCCAGCCGCCGGCTCCGCCTGTTGGTGAGGACGCGCAGGGACATTAAGTTCCCAACAAATCCCAAAATGAAAGACAGACAGTACATGATGGTCAGAGCGATGGTGCTGGGCTCGTGGAGAGTCCAGAGCAGCATGCTCTCCAGGTTGGCCAAGTCATTGGAAAAAAAAGTGGACAAGGACGAAGGAAAGGAGGAGGAGGAGGAGGGTTGGTAGATAAAGGTGGACGTTTGTCGAGAGGTTGAGGTGGTGGAGAATAGAGGGGAGGAGATGAGGGAGGAGGGCAGCAGAGAGGGCAGAGGTTGATGGAGGGAGGCGGTGGGGGAGCTGAAGGTGGAGGGCAGCATTATAGAGCTGTGGAAGCTGTAGGTGTGGTTGAGTCTTTCCTGAGAGCCGTCGTACTGCAGCAGCGAAGAGAAGCTGGGCTGGACTGAGCTCCAGTCTGATTGCTGGTCCCGGGACAGATCCATGCTGCTCTCCCGGCGGGAACAAAACCACAGCAGAGAGGTATGAAAATCTCCCGACCGTACGGATTACTGTACTGGTTTCCCTTGGTCCTCATTAAAATCCATTCATAGACTCATAGGAAAAGCAAAGAAAATCCCAAAAAGGCAGGAAATCCTTAACAAAAAACATAATTTGAGGTTCCTGTCATGTGGTCTGCAGGTCCTCCTGCTCTGAGTGGAAAAACATCTTGAAATGTAAATCATACATCCTATGAGTCAGCTGGAGTCATGATGCCATTCAGCACTGGTCCCAGTGCAGTCCTTATATAACATATGTACATTCATTCCTCCAGGGAGCGGCTGACTGAATCTGATAATCCCCCACCAGCTGTTAATAGACTTTCTCACCTTCAAGGAAGGCTAACATCATGCAGACCTCTCCCTCCTCTCCCTCCTCCTCCTCCTCCTCCTCCTCCTCCTCCTCACACCTTCAGTCCATCACAGGGAGGCAATCAGATCTGTTTAGGGGAAAAACACCAGATTTCAGAGGCTGTTTCCACCTGCAGCTGTATTAATAGCTCTGTGTAGCAGACCAAACAACAGCAAATAACACATTTCCTGGATATAAAAACACTGAAAAGCTTTTAACATCTCCTTCTGGTGTGTTTGGATCAGAGCTTCTCCCACTTAGCTGGTAGAAATATTCAGTAAGGAAGTGAGGAAGGAAATTATTTGATTTATTGTAATTTTATGAATGGTGAAGAAAATGTTTTATACGTACAACAATATCAAATTATTGCTATTTAAAAACGGGGGGCATAAGTCAAATGTTGCAATACAGAAACTTAATAATTTCCACCCCAGGCTCATCCTGCAAAAGACCTATTTGAATCCTAAATGGGTAAAAGGCAGAGAGGAGTAGCTGTTCATCAAAATAATGATCTTACCCTCAGAAGAAAGCAAATCCAGCCAAATTCCAGTGACTGTTTACTGACAGTGTGTGGATCCTCGTTGATGCTGAAAGCCTGAAGATGTTGAAAATGCAGCCAG